>NW_024087239.1:0-7431 GCF_009730915.1 Dioscorea cayenensis subsp. rotundata
CTTTGCTTGTGCAGGATGCCCATCAAGAGATTTGCTTCCAAGAGGGCTAGGAGGGAACCTACTCCTCCCGTGCAAGAACCAAGGTTTTCTAAAGAAGAACACAAAACACGTTATGCACTCTTATCACGCAAGGTGTTCGGCACGGTGAGAAAAATCGATTGGGAAGCTTTTGAGCACTTTTGGGTTTAGATGGCAAGGTGTTGGAGCTCATTTCACATGATGGTTGGGATAAATTATTTTCCATTGAGGATTTCCTCCCGCTTCATAGACCCATGACATACTTTTTGTATATTTTTGTATTTGTTCTTCCTGTTTCTATCTTTTGTTTGTTGTGTGTTATTCAGACTTGTACTTGTGAGCTAGCTAGGGCCTTTCCCCTACTATGCTCCTATTTTGTTTATGTTGGCACTCTCTCTCCCATATTTTATTTCCATTTCCCCCTTTAAAAAAATTGTGAATGATGTTAGGCTTCTTGTTTTTTTCAGGATCATTAATTTTTTTCAAGCTTGTACTTATCGCCTCCCATTATGTGGTATGCCCCCGATCCATGTGGAGCAATTTGGAATCACACCAGGAATCGTGGAAGTTTCTTTTACTCCATTTCTGTGCTTATTGTTTTTTTCATTCCCCATTTTTTTCTCTGGTGACTTAGGTACATTGAGGGCAATGTACGACTTTAGGTGTGGGGATGTTTTTCTTGCTTGGAGTATTTTATCCCTTTTGCATGCTTAATACCTATGATAGCTATGATTGTTTAGTTAGGGACTTCTTGGCTTGGTAGAATGATAGGTGTGAGTCGACATATGCATGTGCTTGAATGTAGCTCTGCTTTCATCTTTTAGTGCACATGTATACATGTTCACGATCACTTCCACCTTTGTACGCCTAACCAACCCATCATGATGACATTGGCATTAATTTGTTAAATTCGGGTCTTCAATGCACTTTTTAAAAAGCTTCTCGAGTTCCTCCACTCGAACTTGTTTGTAGCAAAGTTGTTTGTAGGGATCATGAGAGGTTAGAAAAAAAAGGGTCTATGTCAAGATTCCTCTCGCTTTATAAGTTTATAAGCATGAATGCATCTATGTAGACTGTAATTGAGTAAGTAGGGTGACTCTTTGTGCCTAACCAAAGATGTGCATTCATCTCGAAAGATTATTTTTCTGCGGCAGCCTATGTTAGGCGGACCCAAGAAAAAGAGAAAGTGTGTATAAGTGTGTGGGAAGAAAATAAAGCATCTCTTGTGATCTTTTGGAACCTGTTATATAATCACTTAAGGGTTAAAATCGTGTTGAGGAACCAGAGGACTTTTACCTGAGTATTGAAGAAGTCTTTGGCACTTTAATGTCATCTTCATTATGTGTGTGGTGAAAGGGCATCCTGGGATAATCCAGGGTGTGGAGGTCAAGGTGGGAGGTTGCACACACTCATTGGGGCATTCTAGATGAGACAAAGCTAATATCACTTCACTATTCATTGACCAGCTCACTCCTTGATTTCTTTCCATTCGTGCTTATTGAGTTCTTTACTTTTAAGCTTGAGGTCATATTTTTAGCCGTTTATCTTATTTCCCTTAGTTTTTCATGTTTGTTTGCTTGGGGACAAGCAAACGCTTAGGTGTGGGGATGTTCGATAAACTTCCAAAAGTATGTATTTTATATATATTTGTTCTGTATTATTCTTTATATTTATTTGTTGAATCGATACCTTTTTGGTCTAAATTGTAGTATTTTTGCATTTGAGGCCCTTTATAGGCCCTGGTAGCTCGGCGACGCGATTGGGGATGAATTCGCATCAAAACGGGCGCTGGGGAGGGCTGGATTACTGTAGACAAGATCAGTAGTGATGTTACCGTAGTAGTTTCACCGTAACAGCCATCGTAGCTCATCGTGGGCTTCTGCAGAAAACTCAAAATTCTCGAGGGCTCGGTATACGGCCGGTATACTAACCCGTTTTCCAGACGGGATCTGGGCACTTATAAGGTCTTGAAGGGCATTTTTTGGCATCTTCTTCTTGATTTTTTCTTCTTCTTTGGGGACAAGGGCAACTAGGGTTTGGAGAACACTTCCACATCAATTAAACCCAAGCTTTAGGAGGGCAAAAAGGGAGGAAATCCGAGCATTTTCTCGGTGGGGAGAGCAAGAACGAGGAGGATCTACTTCTAGGGCATCATTGCTTGGAGGTTGAAGACAACGGGAAGCCACCCCTTCGAAAGTGGCGCCTTCGGAAGGCTTTCTCCGGGGATTCTTGCGTCATTCGACCTTCATCATTTGAGGGAGCGTTCCTCATGTTTACTTTAGTTGTTTGTATGGATTACTTGGTTTTCTTGTTGAACATTAACAACTCAACCCCTAGGTCACCGGATGTAGGTGAACCTAGGGGGCTAATTTGTGATGTTTTTGGATTGTTTTGAGTAGTTTATGCATGTTTGGCTTTGTTGTGATCCTTGTTTGGTGTTCTTGCTTGTTTTTGGTACATTTGATTGAGTGATGTATCAAATTCTTGGTAGCATTTTTGTAGCATGACCATTGCCTTAGTGCTAGACTCCACCAAACTAGGAAGGGTTCATTGTATAAATATGCCGTGACCATCGGGTATTTGTACCCTCCAATCCTAGGGTTGAAAAACTACTTGTGTTTCCACCCCTAACTTGTGAAAACCGACATTCTCCTTGCAAACCGGTGGGAAGTTGGGCGGAAGACATTCCGTGCTCAACACTTGCACCGGGTTAGGGGTCAATTGTCGTGACCATCGGGTTGACCTAGTTCTTTGTTTTCTCGGTCCAACTAGCCACGTGTTTTATTACTCAATTTCCTACTCACTATAGTACCCCCTTGGGAATCCGAGATCGGTGACCGCTTTTCCAACCTTGGGCATCTCCCGTATTTTTACTTGTTTCATACTTTTAAGATTTCATTTCACTTTTGCTTTTGCTTTCTTTTTCTTCTTTTCTCTTATCTTGGAATCGGTGAGCTAAAACAATAGTAAGAAGTGAGTAGGGTAGCTCCCTCAGGCCCCTTGGGAATACGACCCATTCAGGCTGCGTGAGTGGTTTATTACTTGACGACCCCTGCAGCGCTATGGGTGTACACACTTCGTGTCGATCAGAGTCTCTATTCGAGACATGGGAAAGGTTCAAGGAGCTCCTGAGAAAGTGTCCGCAACACAGATTCCCGGAGTGGATGATTGTTCAAACCTTCTACAATGGTTAGAACCCAAGTAAAAAGCAACTACTGGATGCGGCAGGAGGAGGTACCTTAGGAATGCTAGAGAGAAGAAAAAGGTGGCCGGTATCCATGAAATTGATGCGGTAACCTCATTAGCGGCGCAAGTAGAGAGTCTGAGTAAGAAGCTAGATCTAATAGCTTCGAATAAAGTTGCGGCCGTGACCAATTGCACCGGTTGTGGTGGAGGACATGCTCCCTCCGATTGCCCGATCTCGATGGGTAATGTTTCTTCAGTGGAAAACGTTGACTTTGTAGGTAATGGCATGAGACCTCAAGGGAACCCATATAGCAATACTTATAATTTTGGCTGGAAGAATCATCCCAACTTTTCATGGAGTAATCAAGGACCACAAAAGGCAATGGGGCCACCGGGTTTCCAACAACAACAAGCCCCCCAAGTGGAAAATAGAATTTCAGGCTTGGAAACCCGAATGACGGATTTAGAGAAGCACTTGGCTAGATTTGTTCAATCTGCAAATACACGGTTTGAATCAGTCGAGGCTACACTTCACAATCACACCGCCTCTTTGCACAACCTTGAAAATCTGGTGGGGCAAATTGCGAAGTCTCTTTCCGAAAGGCCACATGGAAGTTTACCAAGCAATACGGAAACCAACCCTAGAGAACATGTGAAGGCGATCACTTTGAGAAGTGGTCGTGAGGTTGAAGGGAAGCTTTCGAGTTAGAAACCAAAAGAACACGCACCCGAGGTTGTAGAGGTTGAGGAGGTAGCGAAGAAAGAGAAAGAGGTGGCATCCCCACCTTTCAAGCCAAGAATCCCTTTATCCCTCTAGATTGAAAAATGACCAAGGGGATGAACAAAGATAAGAAGTTCCTCGAGTTTATTCAAGCAACTCCACATCAACATTCCTTTTGTAGAGGCATTAGCTCAAATGCCTAAGTATGCGAAGTTCCTGAAAGACTTGTTGACCAACAAGAGGAAGTTGGAGGAGAGTGCTTAAGTGGTGTTAGATGCTTCATGCTCTGCAGGTGCTACAAAAAGAACATGCCGAACAAGAAGAAAAGACCCGGGAAGCTTTTATTATTCCGGTAACATCGAGAACCTAGGTGAAGAAATGGCATCAGGGCGGATTCAGGGCAAGTATCAACGTCATGCCATATACCTTTTTCCAAAAGCTAGGTTTGGGAGAGCCTAGGCCTACTCGGATGACTTTACAATTGCCGGACCGAACGGTGCGACATCCGAGAGGCATCATTGAAGACGTGCTTTGTCAAGGTGGACAAGTACATTTTTTTCCTGTTGACTTCAGAGTGCTAGATGTCGATGAGGATGCGGATGTACCCTTGATACTTGGGAGACCGCTTTCTACGGACTTCCAAAGCATTGATTGACATGGACGGGCGGAGAGCTCACATTGAGAGTTGGAGATGACAAACTCACTTACCGCTTTTGCCGAAGCTCATGCGGCATTCTCTCGATTTTTGATGACACTTTGTATTTCCTAGACACTCACCGATGAGCTTGTTGATGAATACATGCAAGAAATGTTCAACCCGGATCCATATGAAGGTTTGTTCGACCAAGAGGAGAGCAATGAAGAAGTAATGATGCTTTGGTCGACTGAGGAGATAACATTTACCCCGGGGATATTGAAGAAGGTGTCTCGAAAATGAAGAGGGCTAGGAGACGCTATCGAAAAACACTCCAAGACTGTTGAGACGTACATGAACCGCGAAGGTTGATGAACCCATGCTAGGTGGTCCGAAGTCTCGATAATATACCCTCTACCCTCAAGAGACTTTGCACATCATGCTTCCAAGTCATGGGTAAGAGGGCGACTTTCATTCATGAACCCCCGTGAGGTAAGACAATATACGTCAAGCTAAGTGATGTTAAACAAGCGCTTCTTGGGAGGCAACCCAAGTGTTTACTCGCTTTTCTTATCTTTTTAGTTTAGCTCGCTTTGCATGAATAAATCGTTAAGTGTTGATGTCTCGTGATTTTTTTAGATGCTTGTGTTGCAAAATTTATTGTGGGTTTTTAAAGTCATCGTGGTGCTTTTTTTGAGGAATTGGCGAAAAGTTTGGTCGCTTTTGGATTCTATTTCGTGTTTTTCACTGGTAAAATTTGCATAATAGGGCAGGCTCTGAGTGTGCAAACATGTTTAGAAATATTCTGCAGAGCTTGCAAATTTTTCTAAGTCATCCAGAGAAAACACACGGGCATGTGGAATTTCCACACGCCCGTGGGTGTATACTGCGAGCTCATCCAGAGAAGGTACAGGGGCGTGCGGCTGCTCCTGTGAATGACCATGCGACTGTCACACGCCCGTGGGTAATTTCTGCACGGGCGTTTGAATTCCTGCAGAGTTGGGAGGATTTTCCCAAGAGCAGACAGGGGCCTGGACTCGCCCCTGTGGGTAACCTTGTGAACCATGCACGGGCGTTGGTAATTTCCGCACGCCCGTGCGAAAATCTGCAAAGGAGTTTTCTCCATCCCGAGAAGACACAGGAGCGTGTGACCGCCCCTGTGAGTTAGGCGTGTGAATGTCCACGGCCGTGCGGAATTTCCGCACGGGCGTGTATAATATCTTTTCGCGAATATCCAGCGAGGCCACAGTGGGCGCATGCGTCTACCACTGTGAATCCTTCGTTTGAGGGCGCACGTGCATGGATGATTCCCCGCAAGCCCGTGTGGATCTCCGTGAGTTAAAAGACCGCTCCACTCTCCCAATCCAACAAATCACACCTTTTCTCCTCAAACAACCCTAAGCCGCCCTAAAGAGCATTTTTTTCCGACATTCTCGCCCCTCCTACTATCATCCCTCGAGTCGATTGATTGCGCATTGTGTGGATTGTAGGGGTGTTTAGGTTTAGCTCATTGGTAGGCCTTAATTTCTCTTTCTTTGATTTCATTTGAATCTAACTCGACACCCACGATTGAAATGGATAATACACACCGCCTTCTTGTTAAAATGGTTATGATTTGTCTTTAAGACGATCTAAAAATTGAGATAGAGAGTGTGGCATGGAGATTGAGCTACAAGGGTCAGTAGTGCTTTTCCACGCCCTCGTGGATGTGCACGAGCGTGGGGAATTTCCGCACTAGCAGCAGTGTTGTTATCTTCTTGCAGTCTGAATGGAACTGATTGATTTACTTTTTTAATACATGTAGGTATGGCCACCAAATCAAAGAAAGCAGTTGCCAAACATCCTCGAAAGCCTGCCCCTGAGCTAGAAAACATGGAATTCGCATTCCCTACGATAAAGCTCGGTTTGAACGATTAAAGAAGTTTAAGTTTGGTCAAACGCGAATCCCAGATGTTGGGTTACTTAGAAAGATGCAGCTAGCGGATGACATGGCTGACGAGGTTGAGAAATTATTATTGGTCTATAATTGGCACAAGTT
This sequence comes from Dioscorea cayenensis subsp. rotundata, assembly GCF_009730915.1. Classification (NCBI taxonomy): domain Eukaryota; kingdom Viridiplantae; phylum Streptophyta; class Magnoliopsida; order Dioscoreales; family Dioscoreaceae; genus Dioscorea; species Dioscorea cayenensis. Next base: position 6,598 of record NW_024087239.1, read on the forward strand.
ATTGCATATTCATGATCCTGCTATCCGCACACTCACTTTCGAGGTACTTGCTTCGTTTGAGTTCGACCGCTCTTATGCTCATTTTGATAGTGTCGGCGCTATTCAGTTCATAGCCCTTGGGCAACATCATAGTATGAGTGTCACACGCTTTTCCACTAGACTTGGTCTATATGATGAAGAGTATATCGAAAACCCGAGGAGTATGAGAATCTTCCAATTGACATGTCGGGTCTATCTCCCATTGAGGCGTATACATTACTATGTGGAAAAGGGTGATATGAACTAGGAATGTCTAAGGCCTCATGTTTATCTCGACCTAGTTACGTATATCTTCACGCAATCATAAGCGGTCGCTGAATAGTCAAAGTGATAGCACGTGAGTCATCAACAAGCAAGAGCTTATGTACTTATACTCCATGGTTCGTGAATCTAACCACTCCATCCGGGGCATATTTTTAGCGGAGTATCTCAAAGCATCAAGGACAATGTTCCGGATTGGGTGTCATCTTCTCATGTCCATATATTACTGCACTCATTGTGGAGATGGGTCTCATGAGACAAAAATCACGCACCGAGAAGGCGAGATAACAAAGACCCCTTGGGTTAGAGACAATGAGGCTTATGGGGTTAGTCCAGAATATTCAAATGGTGTTTATGTGTTGAACATACCATTCGAGGATGAAGTCAGCATCTCACCCGCCTCCCGAGCTCCCCAACCAAAGACCGATGGAGATCGAGACACCTCCAAAGGGTAGAGGAACCACCCCCATGCGTATGCTTTCCACCCATTTCGAGCCCATGATCATTTTCGAGAGGCTCGAGAGCGTTTTAGAG
>NW_024087240.1:0-11108 GCF_009730915.1 Dioscorea cayenensis subsp. rotundata
TGATAGTGATATGCAGTATTCATTACTTATGTTGAGCATTACTTTTTCTCGAGGTTTTTACACTAATATGTGTGTTTTTATGTTACTTTTTATGCGAGGTAGGGTTGTGAGGTCGAGTATGAAAGAAATAGGCCAATGTGGATCATAATGCACCTATTTTTGGAGGAAATCTTGCTAAGGGTCAAACAGCGAAGACATAGGTCGGGTGTGAGATGCTAGAGTGTGTGCCAACCTCCTCGCATTCGAGTGAGCACATCCATTTGGAGGGGCACAAAAGGCGGTCACACTCGAGCATTCCGATTTATGCACATAAGAACAAGAGCTCCACCAATATTTATATCATTGAAGAAGCAAGTGATTCACGACGTAAATGTGTGCCCGTTTGCGTTACCTCGATGAAAATATGGAATTGGGAAGTTATTTAGGTCGAAAGGCGTGCAAAAATCTTGTAGCAACACTGTAGCATGTACTATGCGGACATTGTTCACTGACCGGCCGAGAAATCGAGAAAGCGAGTATCCACCGCGGGCGTGTGGAAATTATCCGCACCATGTGGAAATTCCGCACTGGCGCGTGTACGCAGTCACGCCCGTGAGTCACCCGATTCGACCCTATTTAAAAGGCGATTAAGCCCGATTTTGGTATTCTTTTCTCCATTTTTTCCCCAACTTGCGAGAGGGCTTTGGCTAGGGTTTTGACAGGTATTGGCTAGGTTTTTGGAGATGTTCTACGGCTCCGACATCGCGCGTCATTTGGAAGAAGGTTATTGGGAGAGCTTTCGTCGGCACCCGATCGGGCGAGGTGTATCCTAGGCGGACAAAGGATCCCTGCGACGAGTAGAGGACTCTCCAGAAGACCATCGACATGACCATCGAGGGGTTTCTTTATGGATTCATTGCTTTTACATTCGATTTCTTTGATTGTACTTAGCTCCATAAGGAGCTAAACCCCTAGTGGGTACTTGGGTGATTGTGAACCCTAGGATGTGATTCGTTTGTTTGAACTTCTTTATTATGCTTTCAATAAATTGATGTTCATTGTGAGTTCCAACCTTGAATGCTTGATTGTATGAACATTTTCCCTCAGAGTGACACTAGGGTTGAGATTTCTTGTTGGTCACCTTGTGAGTGAGTGACACACCACAGGCGTTAGACAAAGCTAGGTTGGAGAGGGTTGAGAGGGTGAGTCGAGAGGTGCAGAGGCGTCCCCTTTCCCCATCCGGCGTAATAGATTCTACCTCCATTCCTCGAGTTCTTTGAGGCCATAATAGAGTGAATGGTCTAAGGGATGAATCTCCGCTGGGGCTTAGTTGCGCGTGCAGCGGGTGAAGCGTTGAAGGGATCTTAGTATCTAGGGCTTAATTGTGGTTAGGGGACCTTCCTCATGGACCAAAGGGTTAGGTCTATAATTAGGAAGAGATTTATCACACGGAATCCATAGAGCTCATTGCAACTTTTATTCGAGTGCGAGGTTGAGAGATTATTTAATCTCTCCTCCAGGGACATGAATTGAGTTAGGCATAGTTGACCTTGGATTTGGGACTATGTATGTAAGGATTTCCACGACTCACCATTGCATTGATTAGGAAGCATAATAGAGAGTTCTTGCACTTGAAGCGATTATCCTAGGGTGAAGCATCATCCGAGTACCCCATCTTTATCGATTGCCTTACCTCCTCTTTACTTTTGCTCTCTTACTTGTTTCTTTTAATTGTTGAGAATTGAATCATTGTCACACTTATCATTATTGATATTCCACATAGCTAAGAATCGAACTAAGTGTCTTTACTCCCTACTCACTGTGGATTCGATACCCAGCTCACCGGGATTATTACTTGACAAACCCGTGCACTGCGGGATATACATGAGGGATCTTGTCGTGGTGTGAGACGATTACTGTTATAGAGTGTTTGCTACATTGTTACCCTTTCTGATGCTGGCCCGAAACACTCCCGAATCCATGCTTTTATCAAGATAATGTAAACGGACACATGTTTACGTCGTAGATCGCTTTGCTTCTTCAATAATGGACATGTTGGTGGAGATCTTGCTATACATGCACAAGCCGGAATGCTTGAATGTGACTGCCCTTGTGCCTCTCCAAATCATTGTGCTAACTTGAATACGAGGAGGTTGGCACACATTCCCACATTTCGAACCCGACTTATGTCTTCGTGTTTGAACCTTCTCGAGATTTCCTGCAAATGGTGCATTTACGATCCACATTGGCTTCTTTCTCTAATACTCGGCCTCATAACCCTATCTGCATGAAAGTAAAATAAATACACATATATTAGCATTAAAACCCGATAAAAGTAATGCTCATCATAAGAAAAAAACACTTTGCATTCTTATAGCACAAGCACTTATCACCTCGTCTTCTCCAAGGGCTCCCTTGTCAAGCTTAGGGCACAACTCGCCGAATCGATGTAGACGAAAGCTTCCCCAATAACTATCTTCCGAAAGAACACGGTGTTGAAGGCCGTAGAATCACTCCAAAAACTTCAGCAAAGCCTCTCCTAACCCTAGCCATGAGCGTCTCCAAAGATGGGGAAAAAAAGGGAAAAAGATTGGAAAAGTATTCCTCAAACGCCTCAAATCGCGACTTAAATAGGGCTGGAATCAAGCATCCACACGTGAGTGTGGAATTTCCACACACCCATGTGGATCCTCAGGAATCGAATTTTCAGCTCTCTCTGAATAGTAACTACTATAGTGATTTGCTACAATAAACTACTACAGTACTTTCGCCAAATTACTCCAGAATCCACAATTTTCATTGATGCCACATGAATGGGGGCACATTCATTTGGTAGATTACATTATGTCTTCAATAAAAGCACATTTGACGAAGATCTTGCTAGCATTGCACAAATCGGAACAGATGAGTGTGACTGCCTTTGTGCCCCTCTAATTTATATGTTTGATAACGCCCTTTTGCGTGTGTATCGCAAGTTCACGAGTTTATGAAAGTAATAATACCCTAGTCATAAGGTAGTCGAATCCATAAGGAATAGTGATTAAAAACACAAAGATTGCTATTTACATAGAATGAAAATGGATCAATAGTGATGTAAATAAGAACCAATGCAAATAGAAACAATAAATAAAGAATGAGGCGCAAATAAAAATCGGAAAGGCAATCGACGATAAATGGACCACCCTGACATTGCTCACCCTATGACTATTTTTTGAAGGTCAAGACTAATTATTATGTTTCCTAACTAATGTCTAATGAATCATGGAGATCCTTAAACACACGGTCCCAAAACTTAAGGTCAACCGTGACTAACCATACACTATACCCCAGTGGAGAAATCTCTCAACCTCGATACCTCACATTGTGCTAGGTTTCTTTAGGCTCTAGGGATTCCAACTGATAAACCCAATTCAATAAACTAGAGCTAATCCTTTCGTCCACACGAAAGACCCCAACTCACAATTAAGACCCAGATACTAAGGATTACTTCAACGCTTCACTTTGTTGCTTGCAGAACTAAGCCCCAACGGAGTTTGTCTCGTAGCACATCACTCTATTGTGACCGCAAAGAACTCTTGGAACATGGAGGTAAAATAAATCACACCGGGTGAAAAAGGTACGCTCCGCTACCTCTCGAATCACCCTCTCAACCCTCTGCAATCTGCCATTGTTTGACCGTCATGGTTTGTCACTCATCCAGAAGGATTACCAAAATGGAATCTCAACCTTAGTGTCACTATAAGGGAAAATCAACTCAACAAGCATTCAAGATTGGAGCTCAATTAAAACATCAATTAAAAAAAGCATAATAAAAGGTCAAAAGAAACAATATCATCCTTGGTTTTACAAACCAAAGAACCCACTAGGGGTTTAGCTCTCCATAGAGAAAATACAATAAATAAGGAAATCAAAAGTAAAAATATGCAATCCATGAATAAAACTCCGTTGGTGTTCGTGTCGATGGTCTTCTGGAGTGGCCGCATCTTCTCCAAAGGTCCCCTTATCAAGCCTAGGGCACAGCTCACCGGATCGGTGTTGATGAAAGTTCCCCAATAACTCTCTTTCGAAAGAAACGCAGTGTCGAAGATCGTAAACCTCTCCAAAAGCCTAGCCAAAGGCTCTCCAAACCCTAGTCGTGTTTGCCTCCAAAGGTGAGAAAAGATAGGCCAAACAATGGAAAGAAGGATGCCTAAATCGGGCTAAAATTTGACTTAAATAGACTAGAATCGGGCATCCACACAGGTGTGTGGAATTTCCACAGGCCCATGTGAATCTGCAGAAATTTGTTTTTCAGCAGCATGTGAACAAGCACTGTTATGGTAAATTTCTATAGTGAAGTCCTATAGTAACATGTTACAGTACCCAGCCAAGATACTCCCGAATCCACACTTTTCATCGACGCAACATAAACGGGCACACGTCCATGCTGTAGATGACGTTGCATCTTCAAATAAAAATACATTTGCTAACAATCTTGCTAGCATTGCACAAGTCAGAATACATGAGTGTGACTGTCTTTGTGCCCCTGCAATTTGCATGTTCACTTGAGCACAATGAAGGTTGGCACACACTCACATGTCATTAGGCACAACTTGTGTCTTCACATTTGTTCACTCCAAGATTCCATCAACAAAGTGCAAACACAATCTACTTTGGCTTCTTTCTTCTATACTTGTCTCCGCAACCCTACATGCACAAAAGTAACACAAATACACATGTATGAGCGATAAAATATGTGAAAAGTAATTCTTATTATAAGAAAAAAAATTCTTCATATTACTAGTACACAAGCACTTATCAAACTCCCCCAATCTTAAGCTTTTGTTTGCCCTCAAGCAAAAATAAACCACTAAAGCATAAAAAAAAGAAATCTTGAAAGTGCTTGGCTTTAGGTTCACAAAAAGTATGCAAAAGAAGCATTCTACATGTAAAGAAAATTTCAACACTAAATACGAAAAATCATTGCCCTAGCTAAAACACAAATAAAAAAGGATAACAAACCCGAAATCATGCAAGTGTGTGTAGACTCACTCAAGTCGACCTAACGTATACTCCTCAAAGTTCTAAGCATAAGGGGCTTATTTATATGCAAAACAAAGAAAAGAGACGGTAGTAGCTTCACACATCCTCTAAGGTAACCTTTTCCAAAGCGGACACTAAGGTGGCTTTCACACTTTCAAGGTGGTAGCTCTTTCTACCGGGGTAGTCACTTTCACTCATCCCATGAGATAGCTGTTTCTCTCATTAGGGCATAACTAGTATCCAACTTATGAGAGTAGCTTCATACTTCATAGGTGGTAGCTCTATCCACCCCAAATGCACAACCAAACAAAAACATTTTTCTTTATTTTTGCAAATTTTTTTTAGCAAAATTAACACAACAAAGAGAAACTAAACTAGTTCATTAAACATCAAACTTGAGTTTCCACAAGGTTTAATGAGCGAGTAGTGCAACCAGTGTCAATCTAGCAAAAATTCCTAAAAATTCAAGTAAAAACTAGACCATGAGAACATTCAATGTTAAAAATTCTCCTAACTTAAGAATACAACTATTGCAACTAAGGTGAACAGCCATTATCTATGTGATCATGTAATTTCAGTCAAAACTTGTATAATGTACATGCGTAATATGAACTCCGCCTCCCACACATAAGATGTACATCGTCCTCAATATATGAATGCAAGCACAATAACAAGTATAACATTCAAGATCATATGTGAAGGTGGGCAATTGAAATAATACTCCCCCAAACTCTTAATGGTACTTTTGATGAAGCTATATTCCTTGAGAGTTGAGTTCCAATTGGTTATGGAGCACACACGGCCATGTGTAAAACACATTGGCCGTGCCCATGACTAGTCCTCGATTTCGATACTCACAAGACCATCTTCACTTATACACAAGGGGGATTCAGTAAAGCTCAACAAAAACAAACTAATACTTGAGTATATAAAGAGAAATTAATGAAATACAATGGGAAACTACAAAAAATATAAGATAAACACAGAAAGAAGATCCTTTCTGAGTGATACAAGTCCAAAACATAATACTAGAACGAAATACAAAAAATAAGAACAAAGAAATGTAAAGACGCCTCAAGCGTCGGTGTATGGCTCTGTCACCACTATTACTACTGGTGGTGTTGGATAATAAATGAGGAATGAGCGAAGAAAAGAGACAAAGAAACATACCGACAAAATGAGAATGAAAGACTGTGAATGCGGACGGAAAATAACCCAAGAACTCTTTAAATGGATGGTGAGGGGTTCGGAAACCAAAAGAAGGAGTTCCTTGAGTGTGGAGATGTTCTAAAATGAAAATGCACAAGTGATTTATAAAAAGAAATCACAGCCTTTTGATTTATGTACATCAACATGGGCGTGTGGAAATTACCCATGCCCGTGTAACTCTACAGGGTAGCTTCACAGGGGTAGTCACACGCCCCTGTGTGCTCTCGGGATGGCACTCTATAACTTTAAATGCAAACACATTGGCATGTGGAAATTCCTCACACCCGTGTGCCCAACCCACAGAGGCACCCACACACCCCTATGGTTTCTCCGTCAACACTAGAATTTCTCTAAGCTTTTCACATGACCGTGTGAAAATTCCACATGAGCGTGGATCTTCCCAAGCGTTGCTCACAGGGGCACTCACACGCCCTTGTGTCTTCTCAAGATGGATGAAAACTCTCTGGAGAGTTTCACAAGAGCGTGTGTAAATTACTCACATCTGTGTAATTAACAGGATCATCCACAGGGGTAGACACATGATCTTGTGTGCTCCCGGGATAGCGCATTGAACTTTGCAGAGAAACTACGCTTGTGTGGAAATTACCCACCGGCGTGTGACCGTAACAAGGTCATTCACAGGGCAAGACACATACCCTATGTCCTCTGGGGACGAGCTCTGAACAAAAACACACACCCGTGTGGAAATTCCAAACGACCGTGTGTCTTCTCTAGATAACTTAGAAAAATTTACAGACTTTCCAAAATTTTTTTGCACATTTAAATATACTTAGAGCCGACATACATTATGCAAGATTAATCATAGAATCATGAAAAACACGCTCAAATGACTAAGAAACTTCAAAAATCACAATTAAGCAGACAAAAACATCAATGATCAATGAGAAAATCACAACAAAAGTATGTAAAAGATTAAGAAAACAACAGTCAAGCTCTTATTCAGGCAAATACTAACTAAAACTAGAAAAACAGTAAAGACTTGGTGTCACACCCACCCCTTCTACTGAGGTAAATGTGGCACCCATCGGTTAAAATTCCCTTTTAGCTGAGGCCCGACTACCTGTTTTTAAACAAAATCGAGACCTACAAATCACTGATTTACAACTTTACACCAACTACGAGGTTCAAATACATTAATATCATGAATACTGATAACTCAAATTTACGGGTACTAACCGCTACTGAAGATCACAACACCAATGACAAGAAATAAAGAAAGTGGGGACCCGCTGCGAGTCCTGGACTCAACTGACTAGCTCTATAGTCGATCGAGGCGATCTAGGGTCACTGCTCCTGCGACTTCTGACACATTCGGTTGGTCGGTGGTGGCTTAATAATTTCAAATACTTAAATCACGAGTATATATATAGTATATAAATACCAACTTCTCAAATAATTTTTCCAACTTTTTCCAAAATACCGAATTTTAGCAAAATACAATCTTTTAAAGAACTTTTGAAACATAAATTCAACATAGATCAACATCGATTGATTTTCTCGGAAAACACAAAATTTTGTGAGATCATGCCCTCATCACAATTCAAAAAAATAACATAAATTTCAAATTCAAAATAACGCTGATACCCAACACTCACCCAGCATAACATGGTCTAGAAAACTCTCTAAACCTTCGCCGTAGCGCGGCTAGGTTCGAGCCGTCGAGGAACTCATGTCCTTAACGTTGACCCATCGGTTCACGATCGGTGACCCCGGCTACCCGATGAATATCCGATTCGGGGGCTCTCGCTCCCACCCTGAGCGGCCCTCGTGAAATCAATACTCGAGGTCCACCGCGCCACCTCTAAAGGTGGCCCGTGGGGACCCACTACTGCGATGAGTCGGGCCTTGGCCCGTCGCCATCAAAAACCATCAAGTAAATCGAGCAATAATACCATCTGTATAAATCATAACACAGGATCCTTTTCCAGGACAAGTATTCACATCACGGAAATAACCATTATTTTCCACAAAGCCAATGCCAAAAGTATAACAATGCATAATGCCAGTAAAGCCCAGATCCACGATACCATTCCTATACCAGGAATGAAAACCAATTCTACTAACAATGCCGATAAAACATCTTTAATATGCTCACATGGTTTCGCAAATCACTCCAAATCAAAGCATATATACCCATCAAAAATAAATACAAGAATTGAATAATTAAATCACATATACATGTATTTTCACTATTCACAAATCACTTATAATTATACAAAAGCGATGTATCAATACGGTTATCATGGCACATCGTAGGGAAAATAAATATAAGTATATTTTAGACCTTATACTGCAATTAAACATGATAAAATGAAATACTTAAACATTTATTTCCAAAATACTAGCCATTAAACAATTATTTCAAAATAATAATAATAATTTATTTATTTAAAAATAATAGCCACTACTAAACTCACTAGTGTCCTTGGGTTCCTTGCTAGACACGGAACTCCTCCCAAGGCCCGAACAACACCTAATAGAATAATAATAAAAATAAATAACATATTTAAACTCAAAAGAAAATACAAAAATAATAATCAACTCTCTATTAGGGCCCACTCACTCCAATCGGTTCAAACGACCATTGCATAATCAAATTGGTCTCGATTGCACTTAAGCCAGACTCAATTTGGACTAGACCATTACTGGACCAACTGAACCATCCTCAATTCCACTGAACCAAGCTCAAATTCACTGAACCAAACTCAATTTCCAACTGAACCAGGGTTTAATTAAACCAATCGAGCCTTGAGACCAACTCAATTCTTATACAAAATATATTGAACCAACTTGGTTCAGCCCAAAACCCTTAGCCCAACATCCAAACCAAAACCCAAATCAACTTAACTAATTGATTCAACCAAACCATTCAAGTCCAACCACACTCAACTTGAGTTTAATCAAACCACGACCCGGATCAATTCAATCCAAACCCAACCAATTCAATTCTCATCCAAACCCAATTCCAATTCAATTAAATGAACTTGGTTAAAACCAAATCAAACTCAACTCAATCAATTCAATTCAACTCAACCAAATCAATTATAACTTGGTTTGATCCAACCAAATCAACTTGGCTAACTCAACCAATTCCAATCTAACCATCATCATTAACATCTTAATCATCATAATCATCAACTTAATTAACTAAACCAAACCCCTAATCCGATTACTACTGATGGTACTACTGATAAAACCGAAAAATCTCATCCTACGTTTCAAGCTTTAGATTCATCACAAATACTGATGATTTTTCACACAAATTGAAGCAACAATCATCTATAACCATTAAACATGTTTTTCCTACTCAAATCCATCATTATCTTCATCAAATCCATCAAATACACATATATACATGCATACATACACTCATTCATCAAAAATACACCAAGAAAAAGCTCTTACCAACTAAAACCATCCCTCCCGATGAGCTCCCTCCCAGTGATCTCCCATCCCCACCCTCAAATCTCCCATTTTTCTCCTCATTTCTTCATTTTTTTATTTTTATTTTTTTCTTCTCAGAGTTCTTTGTAGCACAAAGATGGAGAAGAAGATGAACAATTTCTCAAACCCTAGATTTTTTTCCTCTAAATTACATTTTCAGCCGAAATTCACTTTCAATCCTCTCAAATATATTTTTTCTTACAAAACAGTCCCTGAAAAACTCACCAATGATCCCTGAATTATGAAATAGTATTCTCAAAAGGTCCTTTCAAATTACCCAACGGTCCCCAGGTTATAACACAACATTTTTTAAAAGATCCCTTCCATCTTACTTTTCAGTCCTCGGTTTCCATAAACATTTCATGTCCATCCTTTTCATTTATTTTTTAACCCAAAAATTTTTTAAAAACTTTTACATTTAAGTCCTTGTTCTTTCCGCTTGGGTTTCTCACCAAAATTACTCTGTACAAAAATATTACTGCAACTGTAGTAATACCCTGAATATATTTTTCCAGTAATTATCCAAAGGTTCAGGGTATTACAATCCTTCCCCCTTAAAAAAATTTCGTCCTCGAAATTTCTTAGCATGCATCAATCTGATATCACTGAATTTCATTTACTGGTTCCAAGATTTGTTTCTCTTGCTACAAATATGCTTAATAGTAAATAATCACACTGCAAATCACTATATATCAGTCAACAAACAACATGCCAAACACACTTCTTTGGCATCTTCAAGTCAACTCATTTTGGATAAAAACAATTCCGTCAAATATCTCAACCCATGATCCTGATTACAGTACACTACTCAGCTCTTTGTCTCAAATGTCAAAACCTACTATCAGTCCTCAATCCCAACATGCAACTTAGGTTTTAACCCGATTGGAGACTCTAAATACTTCTATTGGGCCCTTAACTTTCTGTCTAATCACTACTAAACCTTTAAGTCTAGACATGACTTCTAAACTTAGGCTCAGATCACAACCCGTGATCTCTACCAAACCGGGATATCTCAACCTACAAACTCGATACCAAAGATGTCACACCCACTCCTTCTATCGAGGTAAATGTAGACCCATCAGTTAAAATTCCTTTTTAACTGAAACCGACACCTGCTTTAAACAAAATCGGACCTACAAATCACAATTTACAACTTTTACACCAACTACGAGTTCAAATACATTAAATATCATGAATACAATAATCTCAAATTTGCATGGTACAACCGCTACAAGATCACAACACCAATGACAAGAAATAAAGAAAGTGGGGACCCACTCGCAGTCCTGACTCAACCTCGACTAGCTCTATAGTCGATCAGTGCAATCTAGGGTCCCGCCTCCCGCAGCTACAAAGACATTCATTGGGTCGAGAGTGGCTTAATAATTTCAAATACTTAAATACAGTATATATATAGTATATAAATACCAACT
>NW_024087241.1:0-8505 GCF_009730915.1 Dioscorea cayenensis subsp. rotundata
TTTTTTTAAACATGCACAAACATGCACGTGAAATCGCATATTTCTATTTTGTAATTTCCCATTTTTCCTTGCATGCTTCTCATTATTTCACTTATCATTTTTATATGCCATGCATGTATGCATGCTCCATCATCATTGCTTTTTACATTATATATATTTGTTGCCATGGACATGCACATGCATATAATAATAATAATTTTATTATTTTATTATTATTTTATTATTTTTATATATCTTCCAATGCAAAAATTTTTGATTATTATATATATGTATATGTCCCCATGCATACGTGGATGCTTTTTATGAATTTATCATATCCTCAATTATATGTGCATGAATGAGTCGCATGAATTGATTTTTTTTTATTTTTTATTTATTTTATTTTATATATATATATATATGCATGCATGGCACGTGAATACAAACATATATATATATGTTTAGCCATATTCATTATTTACTAATGGCTTTTTTTTTATATATATAATTATTATTTTAAATTGATTCACGTGAATATGCATGACCAGCTTTTTTTATTGCTTTTTTTTATAATAATAATAATAATTTATCCAATAAATAGATAGCTTATAAAAAATCAGAGAGAAAGATGATAGCGGCCAACGAAGGGTGAGGATCCTTCCACGTGTAAACATCAACCATGAACACGTACGTTGCTCGAACTCGCAGCGGATCACCCGAAAAGCATCCACTTCCTTCTCCGTCCCTTTAAACAACCCTGGGATCATTTCTGACATCATCGTAAGTCATCTTACATTTATTTCTTATATTTATATTTATATAGAAAAAGTGGATGTAGACGTAATGCAGAAATCTATCATGCATGATGCATGCATGCATGATAGCATGCAGTGGGATATCGATAGGGACCATCGATGTTAAGCGAGGATGAGCTTTGGTTCAAGGCCCCTTTTTCTGGACAAGGAGAAGTCTGGTGGTTGAGGTAATGTCCAAGTTTGGGATCATGTTCACGCTGCTTCTTAATTGGATTGAAAATGGACCCGAGCTTGTCGAAGAGGTCCGGGAGGAAGGGTCGTGGTCATTGGCTTTGTCAAGCATAATTGTTCCTTTTTGTTTCTATAGCATTGACCTCTGGCCTTATCTTGATGGACAAGAACAAAGAGGAAAAGTTTGTGTATGTTGTCTCCATTTGTTCTGCGTGAATTCCTTCACGCCTATTGCCAATATTGTGCCCAGCTAGCAGCGAAGTCGCTCAACTCGGAGATCGGGTCGGGTGGTGATGTCGGCTTCGATGACCAACGACATCATTGCGAATGTAGGGATGATGATATATTAGAAATTTTGGTTCCAGATTTTGCCTGAAACTGGATTACAATATACAGAACCAGAGATGACAATAAGCAATAATGACCGCTAAGAATCCGGTTTTGCTCTACGATGACCTCATCATCCGGGAATCATATTCATCATCACTTAATTCTTCGTTACTTTGATTTCTCTTCTCGACGGAACTCCCAACATCTTCGCTCGTGCATACTTTTCACGCGACTCTTTTATTCATAAGCGTGTCTATCATGCATCATCGTAGTGCAGACTTCTCCATTCAATGGATCTCAAGGATTAACCTTGATTCCAAGTACGAGTTGAGTAGCGGCAGTCATTCAATGGACTGCGATGTTTGGCGGCATTATTTCGACCATCCAAACATGCCAAGGCGGTGAATCATGGCAATGGCGATGAACCAGGACGAGTGATTTCTTCTTCTTTTTTATATATGTATATACCAATGGACTGCATGTTTGGCAGATTATTTCGACCATCCAAACATGCCAAGGCGAAGCAAAAGCGGCAATGGCGATGAAGCGAGCGAGCGGTGATTTTCTTTTTATATATATGTATATCTTATGAGGAGGAGAAAGAAACCTTATACTTATTTCCTTCAGCCTTTCTTTTTTTGATCTCCTTTTTTTCTTCTCCTGAATCTTCTCCCGATCTCTCCTCTCTCTTACCCTAAATCCTCTCTTTTTAAAAGAAAAAATTCGGCCTTATCCTCTCCATCGAACTCCCCCATCCAATCTCCGGCAAATCACATCCGGATAAGGATAAGAAACTTTTAAAAAAATTTGAATTCAAATTTTATTTTTATTATTTTTATTTTTATTTTATTTTTATTATTATTATTTTTATTATTTTTATTTTTATTATTATTTTTTAATTAAGAAACTTTTAAAAATTGAATTTAAAATTTTTTAATTAATAAACTTTAAAATTGAATATTTTTTTAATTAATTAATAGTTTTTAATAATCAACGCTTTTTTAAAAATTTATTATTATTATTATTTTTATCTTGAAAATCAATAAAAAAATTCGGTTTGCTCCTGGGATGTGTGTTTAGGTACCCTAAGATTTGCACCTTCTCTAATCGCCTCGAGATCCGTTCTCATGTCACATAAAAATTTAGGGATTGCCTCGGGATATGTGTTTGGGCTATCCTAAGATTTGAGATTGTCTCGAGATAGGTGTTCTCAGGGGCAATCTTGTAAATTTTGCATTTATGCCTCGAGATATGTTCTCAAGGGTAATTTTGTAATTTTCATTTTGTATTTACCTTGGAATTTGCATCCTAGTCCAAGACAATCAAATAATCAATTAAGATTAAGATTAGAACATTTAAATTTTAATTCTAAATATATCTACGATTAGGATATATTAGAATTCAAATTAAGTTGGAATTTGGTTTCCATTAGAACATCGAATTTTATTAGGACATGCGTTATATTATTTATATATAAACACTGCTCACTCCAATTCCAAGTGCTCTCCTCATCAAAAATAACATCCCTACTCACCACAATTTTCTTTGTTAATGGATCATACAATTTAAAAGCTTTGGATATTTCACTAATCCCAAGAAAAACACACTTTTGCCCCTTATCATCAAGCTTCTTTCTTTTCTCATCTGGAATATGTGCATATGCAATGCAACCAAAAATTCTGAAGTGATCTACTGCTGGTCTTCTTCCACTCCATGCTTCTTCTGGTGTTTTGTTTTGAACAGCAAAAGTAGGACTTCTATTCAAGATATGAATGCTCCAATTCATTGCTTCTGGCCAAAAATTCTTCGGAATTCTGCCCTTTGTTAACAAGGTTCGCACCATATTGAGGATGGTTCAATTTTTTCTTTCTGATACACCATTCTGTTGTGGGGAATAGGAAGCTGTCAGCTCTCTTCAGATGCCATGATAATTACAAAAACTTTCAAAGTCTTTCGAGCAGTACTCTCCTCCACGATCAGTGCGAATTGTTTTAATAGGCTTCCCGGTTTCACTTTGAACATATACCTTGAAGCTCTTAAATGCACTAAAAGCTTCTGATTTTTCCTGTAAAAAATAAACCCAAGTTTTCCGAGAATAATCATCAGTGAAAGTAATAAAATATCTTTTACCTCCATTAGAAGTAGGATTTATTGGTCCACAAATATCAGAGTGAACAAGTTCTAAAACATCTTTTGCTCTCCAAGACTTTCCTTGAGAGAAAGGAGTACGATGTTGTTTGCCAACAACACACTCTTCACAAACTTGGGAGGGAATAGTGATTTTAGGAAGCCCTATCACCATATCCTTTTCTTGGAGTGTCTTCAATCCACCAAAGTTCAAGTGACCATACCGATAATGCCATAGCCATGAAGGGTCTTTTGTTTTAGCCATCAAACAAGGTTGAGCACATTCAATCTTTATAGGAAACAACCTATTTGAACTCATTGGCACAATTGCAATTGCACCTCTACAAGGATCATATATTTCACAAGTACCCTTTTTGAATAGTAATTGTATATCCCTTTTCTTGCAACTGACCAGCACTTAGTAAGTTACTTTTCAAGTCAGGAACATAAAAAACATTAGAAATTTTTTCTACAAAACCATTCTTGGTTTTTATATTAATATCACCATTTCCCATCACATTCACCGTAGAGCAATCTCCAAAGCTAATGAGAGTGAAAATCTTCATTTAAGTAAGAAAAAGAAGGACTTACTTTCCACACATATGGTTGCTACAACCAAAGTGTCCACAAACCAAATATCCGACTTGTGAGATTCCCGACTATCTTGATTTGTCGTTAGCAAAAGTCTCCGCTTCTTTATTTTTCACAAGAAATTTGACTTTTCTCCTTTGTCTTTGTCATTAGGTAGCTTGGTATAACATTCAGAACGGTAATGACCAAATCGATGACATCTAAAACACTCAATTTTAGATTTATCAAATTGTTGACCTCGTCCTCTTCCTTTACTTTGTAGATAAGCATCATCAGTATTTCTGTTGCCACTTCTGTAGCCTCTATCTGCTCTTCCTCTTCCTCTACTTCCACCGCGACCTTTACCTCGTAATATCGAGAAGTTGTTGGTTGTAGAGGCCTTCAAAGCTTGCTCCTCAGCAATAAAATTACGAGCTGATCTTCTCGCTCATGAACTAATAAAAGAGCTTTGAAGTTCATCAATGGAGAGTGCATCTATGTCCTTTGATTCTTCAATTGAGCAAACTATGTAGTCAAATTTTGCTGTCAAAGATCGCAATATCTTTTCAACAATAGTGACATCATCCATCTTCTCCCCATGAAACCGCATATTATTGGCCAATCCCATGGTTCTTGCAAAATAGTTGTTAATAGATTCTCCATCCTTCATTTGTAGATTTTCAAAATCCCTTCTCAAGGCTTGAAGTTGTGCACGCTTCACCCCTGATGAGCCTTGATATTTTTTCTTCATCGAATCCCATATATCCTTGGAGGTTTCTTTGCAAAGAATCGTCTCCAAAATAGATCGATCAATGGCCTGAAATAAATAATTCTTCGCCTTCAAGTCTTTCAACTTTGATGCCTCAAGTTCCTTCCGTTGTGCTTCTGTAGGTACTACTCCATCATCCGGTTTTGCCACTCCGAATAATTTGAGTTTTAATCAACACACAACTAACTTAAATATTTAAATCAAATATATCCTAACGAAACTAAAATAAACATCATTATCTTAACATAATATACTATCATACTCCGTTTTTTTTTTAATAAAATTGTGGTTTATCCACTTTAATCAAATATATATATATATATATATACTACCATGCATATGAAGAATAATATGTTATATTATTAACATATCTAACAAAGTTGGTATATGAAACGAGCCCATCAAGATGATGAAATGTTCGCAAACTATTGATGCAACCAAATTCTTAGACAAGCTCTGTTTTGACCCTGTTTTCCTGAACCATATTGTCGATTAAAACACTCTTCATAAGCTCAAGACCATGCCTCATTTCGATAGTTCACCTTTTCTTGAAACCTGTAAGAGATTTTTTATGGTGATAGTTCCCAATGGCTCAGACAAATAAGACTTTCGCATGGTTGACAGCTCTTGAGCTATGGAAAGCATTGCAGGCCTTGACGCCGGATCGGTCTGAATGCAGGCTAGAGCAATCTTCACTATGAACACAACCTGTTCAGCTAATTGGCCTGTGGGAGGGAGCAGCCTGTGGTCCAACACATCTTTCAGAAGTTGATCATTTCCTTGAGAGGATGATGACATTGATGGTAAATTCAAAAGCAACTCTCCAGGATGTATTCCCATCATAACCTCCAGTGTCACTACTCCGAAACTATACACATCACACTTGTCCGTGAACTTGGTCATGTATGCAAGCTCTACAAAGATCACACACATCGAATTATGTTTAAATTACAACTCAATGGTCTATTAAATAAGAATGCACAGAAGATATATATGAGTGTTGGTACCTGGAGCAATGTAACCATAGGAGCCCACAACAGCAGTGCAACTAGATGCATCATGTGTCAGCAGCTTAGCAGTTCCAAAATCGCAGAGCTTTGGCTCGAAATCATCATCTAACAAGACATTATTTATTGATATATCTCGATGGACAATGCTCGGCGAGCAGTCATTGTGTAGGTAAGCTAAAGCATGAGCCACTCCATGAATCACTTTCACTCTCATTGCCCAATCAAATGTCAATCCCCCAAGCACATTGTACAGGACATCGCCTAAGCTTCCTCTCTCCACATAGTCATATACCAAGTACATCACACCTTTCCTCATGCAAGATCCGTGTAACTTCACAATATTGCGGTGCCTCACTCCCAACAAAATTTGGATCTCATTCAAGAAACTTCTTACATTGTTCTCCTGAATGTCACTCTCATCAGAAAAATGGTGTCGCTTCACAGCCAATACTTGGCCAGAGGGCAATTCAGCCTTGTACACCACCTCAAAACTTCCTTTTCCTATGCAGTAGGCTTCATTGAAGTTATCAATGGCTTCCATGACATCAGTGAATTTAAACTTGAGACCCATATCCCACACTAAGGAATAGTTTTCAGTTTCAGCGACTTTGCTGGTCCGTTGTCTACTGCATGCTAATGCAATGGCAACTAGCAGCATAAGGGAGCATCCAGCCACCGGGACAGTGATGGTGATAAGTAATATTGCGTGTTTCTTGTGAGATCCTTGGTCTGAGGGACTGAACCCACACTGGAGCAGACCAACAGCATCTCCACACAAACCATCATTACCAACGTAAGCCTTAGATGCGTTGTGAAAAACTTCTCCAGAAGGAATTGGCCCTGTTAGCATATTATAAGAGAAATCAATGGAGCATAGACTATACATATCTGAGAATGCTTCCGGGATGTGACCTGAGAGGTTGTTGTGAGATACATTGAGCAGCTTCAAAGCCGTAAGCCTTGCTAAATTGGAAGGTATTGACCCAGACAATTCATTGCTGCTCAAATCCAAATGCATTAAGTTTTTGAGGTCACCAGCTTCTCTGATATCTCACCAGAGAATTTGTTTCCAGATAAGTGAAGATCCTCGAGCTTGACCATGCCTCCAATTGTTGAAGGGATATGACCCTCTAACAAGTTGTGGCTGAGATCAAGATAATGTAACCCACTAGAGTTTCCCAACTCTGCTGCAATCTGTCCCTAATAGTTTGTTTCCTGACAATTTGAGATGAAAGAGCTGAGTCAAGCGGCTAATTCTTCTGATATGGCCTGATAACATATTGTTGTTGAGATTAAGACTCCGCAACGAGCTCAAGTTTCCCAATTCATCTGGTATCTCCCCTGTCAAAAGGTTTGAAGCTAAGTTCAGGTCTCGCAGCCTGGTAATGTTACCAAATTCCTTTGGAATCTCACCAGATATATGATTGCCGTTAATAATGAAGGATGTCAAGCTAGCGCACGGTCCCCATTCTGTTGACAGAGTTCCAGTCAGCTGGTTCCCATTGAGGTACAAAGATTTGAGGTTTGGATGCACCCCGAAGGCCTTTGATATGTCTCCCGTGAAATAATTGTCCTTGAACACTATTTTCATTAATCCGGTGCAGTTGCGCAACCAATAAGGCAGTGCTCCGTAGAAGTTGTTATTGCCCACATTGAGGTGCTGGAGCTTGAATCCACTGCACAGACACTCCGGCAGCTCCCCAGAGAACCTATTGTCCCAGAATTTGGCAACGTAGAGCAGACCCCCCTTGCCAAGACCAGTAGGGATGCTACCATTTAACTTGTTATAGGATAAACTTAGGTACATAAGGTTCTCAAGCTGAGCCATTGTGCTTGGTAACTGCCCCTCCAAGAAATTGCTGTTCATGTCTAATTGCTCTAGTGAAGCCATGTTTCCTATCTCTGTAGGGATAAGACCGCTTAGTTTGTTGCCATTGAGGATCATTTTTTGGAGATGAACAAGGTTGCCTATACTTGAAGGTATCGACCCAGAGAATGAGTTGAGGAGAGATTCAGGTACTGAAGCTTAACCAGATTGGTTCCAAGGGAATCTGGTATTGTTCCCTTGAGCCCATTATATGATAGATCAAGGACGGTTAGATTAGTGCAATTGAGTATGAAGGATGGGAATTCCAGTGTCAGAAAGTTGGATCGGAGTGAAAGGTATGTCAATGTTGGCATAACTTTGAACTTGGAGAAATCTGAAGTCTCTAAACCATTGTGGCTGATATCCAATGAAGTGAGCCTGGAGAGCAGAGAGGTTTCTTGGGATTGAACCAGTCAGCATATTTTCTGCTTAGGTCAAGTTTGGTGAGATTTGGTAGAGAGGTTAGGTCTAGCTCGTCGAGGCGTGCCATTGAGGCTGCGGTTTGGCAAGCTGAGCTTAACTATCCTATTGGCTGAGTTGCAGGTGATGCCAGACCAGCGACAGTGGCTGGTGCCATTGGTCTGACTCCATGAGCTCAGAGATTCAGGGTTGAACAAGCTAGACTTCCATTTCAGAAGGGCCACTGCTTCTGTGTCTGCGTTGCATATCAAGTGGAAAACGTGGGAAGAGGAAGAGTAGGAGAACGAGGATGTCTAATGGCCTAGGTTTCATCCTTGGATGAAGCGCAATGGATGAAGCAATTGCTTTTGATGCATTTCTATGTTCGTTTTGCATGGAAATAGAATAGAATGCAGATCGGTTGTTAACTTTGACTACAGCCTTTGGCCCTTTACGTCATAATCATAA
>NW_024087242.1:0-34669 GCF_009730915.1 Dioscorea cayenensis subsp. rotundata
CACATGCATTGCTGAACTCTAGAGCCTACCGCAACCGCGAGTGTGAGGCTTGAGATTGTTCACCCTCCTCTCCGGACATGCATAGAGTTAGTGCATAGTTTGACCTTAGATTGGGACTCAGTGTATATATGATTTCCCATGACTCACCATTGCATTGATTAGGAAGGCATAATAGAGAGTTCTTGCACTAGAAGTCGACTATCCTAGGGTGAATAATCATCCGAGTAGCCCATCTTTATCGATTGCCTTACCTCCTCCTCCTTACTATGCTCTCATTTGCTTGTTGATTTTAATTGTTGAGAATTGAACTTCATTGTCACACTTTATCATTGTTGATATTCTACAAGCAGCTAAGAATCGACCAAGTGTCTTTACTCACTACTCCCTCGTGGATTCACACTCCGTCAATTGGCTTATTACTCGATAAACCCGCACTTCAATGGATATGCGAGTGATCTTGTCAAGTTTTTGGCGCTCTGCCGGAGCTAGCGCTTAGAGATACTTTGAACTTTGTTTTCTTAGCTTACTTTCACCACACGCTCTATTTCAATCTTCTTATTCTAGCATCGCTCGATTATCTTTTCTCTAGTGCAGCTCCAGTGTTATGACCCGAGGGAATCTAATATTGATCGAAGGAGACCCTCGAGCTTGAATGTGTCACATAGAAGAAAAGTGGAAGGAACTTGTGCAAGAACAAAGACAATCCAAATTGGATTTGGAACTAGAATGGATCTCGAAAACATGGCAGAAAGGTAATGAGCGAACAACACTATCCTGATTATGCGCAGACCTTGCGTTGGGGATCACAATCGAGTATTGCATCCCCAATTATAGCTCGTAACTTTGAGCTAAAAGTCGCATTCATCCATATTTGCACTAGTCCGCACAATTCAATGATTTGACCGATCGAGGATCCAAACAAATACATAGAGAGTTTTCTCAAGGTGCTATATGCTCGAATATAAATGGGGTGATGATGATGCCATCAAATTGAGGGCCTTCCCATTTTCCTTAAAGGGGAGAGCAAAGTAGTGGATACACTCATTACCTAGAGCATCAATCACTGCATGGGAGGATATGGTAGAAGCTTTTTCTAGCCCGTTATTTCCCTCCCTGAAAATCAGCTAGAAAGCTTAGGAATGAGATCTCATCCTTTGTGCAGTTTGAATTGAGTCTCTATTTGAGACATGATAAAGGTTCAAGGAACTCCTACGAAAGTGTCCGCAACAAAAGTTTCCCGGAGTGGATGATTGTTCAAACCTTCTACAATGGTTTGAACCCCGAGCACAAGGCAACTCTTGGATGCGGTGGTAGGAGATACTTTAGGTAGCAAGACCCCGATGAGGCTCATCAATTGATTGAGGAAATGGGGTTAAATAGCTACCAAAGCGGAACGCTAGTAGAAGAAAAAGGTGGTCGGTCTCATGAAATTGATGCGGTAACGTCATTGGCAGCCCAAGTGAGAGTTTAGGTAAGAAGGTAGATCTTATAGCTCTCGAATAGAGTTGCGGCCATGACCAATCAGTACCGGGTTGTGTGGAGGGCATGTCCCTCCGACTGCCCAATCGTCATCGGGTGATGTTTCTCTCGCTGAGAACGCTTGACTTCGTAGGGTAAATGGCATGAGACTTCAAGGGAATCCATACAAAGCAATACCTACAATTCAAAGTTGGAAGAATCATCCCAACTTTTCATGGAGTAATCATAGGACCACGTAAGACCATGGGACCATCGGGTTTCCAACAACAACACCAACAAGCCCCTCAAGTGGAAAACAGAATTTTAGGCTTGGAAACCCGAATGATGGATTTAGAGAATCACTTGGCCAGATTTGTTCAATCGGCAAATACAAGGTTTGAATCAGTCGAGGCTACACTTCGCAACCACACCACCTCCTTGCACAACTTTAAAAATCAGGTGGGGCAAATTGTGAAGTCTCTCTCCGAAAGGCCACATGGAAGTTTACTAAGCAATACGGAAACCAATCCGAGAGAATATGTGAAGGCGATCACTTTGAGAAGTGGTCGTGGAGGTTGAAGGGAGGCTTCCGAGTGAGAAGCCAAAAGAACACGCACCCGAGGTTGTAGAGGTTGAGGAGGGAGCAAACAAAGAGAAAGAGGTGACACCCCCACTTTTCAAGCCAAGAATCCCTTATCCCTCTAGATTGAAGAATGACCAAGGGTATGAATAGTATAAGAAGTTCCCGAGTTTGTTCACAACTCGACATCAACATTCCTTTGTAGAGGCATTGGCTCAAATGGCGAAGCACGCCAAGTTCCGAAAGACCTATTGACCAACAAGAGGAAATCGGAGGAGATTGCTTTCAAATGGTGCTTGATGCTTCATGCTCGGCGGTAGTTGCAAAAAGAACATGCCGAACAAGAAGAAAAGACCCGGAAACTTTATCATTCGTGTAACATCGGCAATTTAGGTGAGGAAATGGCATTGGCGGATTCGTAGGGCAATTATCAACGCCATGCCATATACTTTCTTCCAAAAGCTAGGCTTTGGGAGAGCTCTAGGCCTACTCGGATGACTTTTACAATCACGGACCGAACGGTACGACATCCGAGAGGCATCATTGAAGACGTGTTTGTCAAGGTGGACAAGTACATTTTTTCTCAGGGTTGACTTTGTAGTGCTAGATGTCGATGAGGATGCGGATGTACCCTTGATACTTGGGAGACCGTTTTCATGGACTTCAAAGCATTGATTGACATGGACGGGGAACTCACATTGAGAGTTGAGATGACAAGCTCACATACCGCCTTGCTGAAGCCATGCGGCATTCTCTTAATTTTGATGATACTCTATACATTCTAGACACTACTGATGAAATTGTTGATGAATATATGCAAGAAAATGTTCAACCCGGATCCATATGAAGGTTTGTTCGACCAAGAGGAGAGCAATGAAGAAGTAATGATGTTTGGTCTCGACCGAGAGGAAACATTTACCCCGGGATCTTGAAAGAAAGTGCTCCTAAAAATGAAGAGGGCTCGGAGATGCCACCGAAAAACGCCTAAGACTATTGGAGATGTACATGAGCCAAGGAAGTTGGATGAACCATTGCTAGGTGGTCCGAAGTCGAGTAGTGCACCCTCTACCCTCAAGAGACTTTTGCTCATCATGCTTTCAAGCCATGGGTAAGAGGGCAACCTTCATTCATGAACCCCCGTGAGGTAAGAAAGATACGCTGCTTAGTGACGTTAAACAAGCGCTTCTTGGGAGGCAAACCCAAGTGTTTACTATTTTCGCATCTTTTAGTTTAGTTGTTTACATGAATAAACCGTTAAGTGTTGGTGTTTCAATTTTTAGATGCTTGTGCTGCGATTTTATTGTGGGTTTTTATTATTGGTGAGAATTGGCGAAGTTTGGTCGTTTGAGTTCTATTTCGTGTTTTTTTATCTGGTAAATTTTGCATACTAGGGCGTGCCCGAAAGTGTCAACATGTTCGTAATATTTCGCAGAGCCCGCAGTGTTTTCTAAGTCATCCATAGAAAACACACGGGCGTGGAATTTCCACATGCCCTGCGGTGTATATCGCGAGCTCATCTAGAGAAGGCACAGTGGGCGTGTGGTCGCCTCGCGTGACCACCATGCGATCGGGCGCATGCCCTGCGGGTACTTCCGCACGGGCGCGTGAATTCCGCAGAGTTGGGCGTATTTTTCCCGAGAGCACACAAGGGCGTGACTCGCCTCGTGGGTGACCCTTGTGAACCACACATGGCGTGGTACTTCCGCACGCCCTGCAGTGAATCTCGGCAGGTGTTCTCCCATCCCGAGAAAACACAGGGGTGCGGCCGCCCTCGTGAGTTGGGCATGGAATGTCCACGCCTGCGTAGAATTTTTCGCACGGGCGGTGGAAGACTTGATACTTTTCTCGGATGTCCGGGAAGCCACATGTGGGCGCAAGCGCTCACCCCCTATGGGTCGAGCGCACGGGCGTTTGTAATTTCCGCACGCCCGTGTGAAAGCAATTAGTGTCAAAGGAGCGTTTTCCCGAGAGAGCACAGGGATGTGTGTACGCCCCTGTGGCGCTCGGCGAGGCGCATGAGCGTGATAATTTCACACGCCTGCGCGAATGCACGTAATTCCAAGAGACACAATTTTTCTCCTTAAAAACCTTTGTGATCCGCTCCTCATTCTTCATCTCCAGTCGCCGGAAAACGATTCCCGATCATCTTTCCGACCCTTCATCGCTGTTTGGAGGAATTTTCTTTGCAAATCTTACCAAATTTCAGAAGTTTTCATATTCATTTCTTCGGTAACCTTCTCATCCTCTTTTCTTCGCCAATTATGGTTTTTAATGGATTGATTACCTTTAAATGCTAATTTTCATGCATGATGGATGTGTAGTAAGCATTTAGAAGTGGCTTTAAATTGAATTGTTAAGATTTGTTATGCACCCGCAGTGGAGTTTTCACGTCCCGCAGCATCCACACAGGGCATGGGTAATTTTCACAGTGCCCATGTGGAATTCTCGCAAAGATATTGCTTCCGAGATTTTTGATTGATTTCTTCTTTGCACTACAGTATATGGCACCTCGCGCGAAGAAGAACGTAAGTGAAGCGCCGACTCACCCTCAACCGAGCTAATACATATGGAATTCTCGAACCCCCGAGAATCGGCTCGCTCGAGAGACTTTCAAGACTTGGTTTGGTCGACTGCCTCATGGATGTGCAAGTGCTTAGAGATATTCAAAGCAAGGTGACGAGGTAATTAATGAGATTGACGAGATGTCGGCAAAGGGGGAGTCGGAGGAGGTCACGACGATTAGTGAGCCAGCTACCACGCACCGACGCTAGAGGTTTTAGTGTCCTTTGAGTTTCTATTGTCGCATGGGAGAGTTGACACTACGAGGCGATATAGGCCGGCATTCGGCCATCCGTTCTCCATGAGTGTCATGGAGTTTTCGATTAGGATGGGCCTGCACGATGTCGCTTATATAGGTACAGTGGAGTACGACTGATTACCAGCAGATTTTCCACAGCTCGCCACTCCATATCATGCATACTGTGATTTTGTGTGGACATGGGGAGTACTGAACCGGACCGCCGAAGGCCTCTAGCTTATCCCTGCTCAGCTATAGTATATGTACACGCAAAGTCATCGCTAGGTCCGTGATAGGTCGAAACTGATAACACAACCGCTGACCAGCCGATCTGCTTCTTCTTATACCCATGGCCCGTAATGTACCACTGAACTTAGGGTGCATTCTAGTAGATGTTTTGTAGTACCAGGGTCATTCGACGAGAGTGGGTTTACTATTTGTTGGCCCTTATATCACTAGACTCATTCTAGGAATGGGTTTGGGCGACGCCCACGTGGTGCCGACGAGACGCTTGTACCCACCCTCCTATGCGACGTATAAGATCGTGATGATTGTGTTTGTAAGGAGGTTTGGGACAAGGGTTTATATTTTCACCACAGCTACCGCTGAGACCACCAGGAGCGAAGGAGATACTGCGGGGGTGTCCAGCAGACTTCTCCATCTTTTGTAGCACCAGGTACCGAGCCTCATGACCGTATCGAGAGGTCGGAGACCGATGTTAGAGAGATTCGGACTGATGTAGCGGAGCTCTAGGCTATGCAGTCAGCTCAGTACACAGATCTTATGGCCCGGTTCGACTTCCTTCGAGATCTCCCGAGACCCGGATCCCGGCCTCCTCCACCACCTCCATCCTCGACCCCAAAGACCGGTGGACCCACTATATGCCACCTCAGCAGTGGTAGTAGCACATGAGCCCGAGAGCGACTCCGACACTCGGCTTTTCTTTTGCTTTCGTGCATTTTACTTTATTCTATTTTTCTTGTTTTTAGACTTCTTCACTCAGAAAGGATTTTCCTTCTTAGTTTATGTTCATTTTGCATTTATCGAGTTGTATTCATTGCTTCATCTTTTATATACACTCGAGTTATTTTTTGTCTTTATTGAGCTTCACTCGAACCACCCGTCGTATGCGCAAGTATGGTCTTGTCATCTTGGGAATTGAGACTTGAAATCATGGGCACGGTCAAGGTGCTTCGGCACTTGACCGTGTGACCTTCACAACTCGTTGGAACACTACTCCCAATAAATTAGCTTCATCAAATGCAACACTAGGAGTCAGGGGAGTATTGTTCTAATTGCTTCTCCCACATCTATTTTTTTGAATGATATATTTTTGAATGAGTTGCATGTGTACATTGAGGACAATGTACAACTTAAGTGTGGGAGGGGGGGAGTTTCATAATGCGCACATATTTTCTATTGTTCTTGATTGATATATGCTCACATAGCCAATGGCGGTTCACCTTAGTTGCAATGATTGGATTCTTAAGTCTAGGAGAATTGTTAACATTGAATGTTTTCATGCTCTAGTTCTTGCTTGAATTTTTTTAGGAATTTTTGCTCCGATTTACACTTAGTGCACTACTCACTCTTTGAACTCTATTGGAAACTCATGTTCGATGTTAAAGGGACTAGTTAGGGTTTTACTTCTTTTGCTAAATTCTGATATAAAAATGAAAATGAAAAAGAAGGAACAAAAATAGTTTTTATTGTTTATTTGTGTTTGTTGGGTGGAAAGAACTACCAATTATGAAGTATGAAGCTACTCTCACAAGTCAGATACTAGTTATGCCCTAATGAGAGAAAGAGTTATCTCATAGGATAGGTGAAAGTTACCACTCGGGTAGAAAGAGCTACCATCTCGAAAGTGTGAAAGCCACCTTAGCGGCCGCTTTGGAAAGGGCTACCTTAGAGGATGTGTGAAGCTACTACTGCCTTGTAAATTTTTGGTCACTTTTGTAGATAAATAAGTCCCTTTGTACTTTGAACTTTGAGGAGTATACTTTTGGGTTATATTGAGTGAGTTCACACACATACACTGAAATTCGGGTTTATTGTCCTTTTTTTATTCAAGTTTTTAGCTAGAGCATTGATTTTTTTCGTAGATTAGTGTTGAAATTCTCCTTACTTGTAGAATACCTTATTTGTATACCTCGGTGAACCTAAGGCCAAGCACTTTCAATATTTTCTTCATCAATGCATAGAATGTTTTAATGTTTGCTTGAGGACAAGCAAAAGCTTAAGTGTGGGGAGTTTGATAAGTGTTAGGCGATATGAATGCGAAGCATTCATTCCTTATGTTGAGCATTACTTTTTCTCAGTGTTTTCACATTAATATGTGTGTTTTTTATGTTACTTTTATGCAGTGAAGGGTTGTGAGGCCAAGTATGAAGGAAATAGGCCAATGTGGATCATAATGCACCTATTTTTGGAGGAAATCTTGCTAAGGTTCAAACGCCAAGACATAGGGTCATGTGTGAGATGCTAGAGTGTGTGCCAACCTCCTCGGATTCGAGTGAGCACATCCATTTGAGGGGCACAAAAGGCAGCTCACACTCGAGCATTCCGACTTATGCATATAAGAACAAGAGCTCCACCAACATGTACATCATTGAAGAAGCAAGTCATTCAAGACGTAAACGTGTGCCCGTTTGCGTTACCCCGATGAAAGTATGGATTTAGGAAGTCATCCAGGTCGAAGACTATAGCAGTACTCGCATTGGCATCAGAGAAAGATTGTTCACAGCCGCCAAGAAATCGAGAAACGAGAATCCACACGGGCGTTTGGAAATTATCCACGCCTGTGGAAATTCCCGACGGGCGCTGCGTATCGTCCCACGCCCATGGAGTCTGCCTCGATTCCAAATTTCTATTTAAAGCCGATTCAGCCCTGATTTTGGTATCTTTTCTCCATCTTTTTTCCCAACTTGCGAGAGGGCTTCGGCTAGGGTTTAGAGAGGTTCTACGGCTCTGACATCGTGATTCCATAAAGAAGAATGTTGGTAGGGGAGCTTCCATCGAGGTGTATCCTATACCGGACGAAGGAATCCTTGGACGACGAGTAGAGGACTTTCCACAAGACCATCGACTACGACAATCGAGGGGGTTTCTTTTATGGATTCATTTGCTCTTACATTCTATTTCTTTGATTGTACTAAGCTCCATGGAGAGCTAAACCCCTAGTGGGTACTTGGGTGATTGTGAACCCTAAGATGTATTCGTTTCTTTGAACTTCTTTATTATGCTTTCAATAAATTGATGTTTATTGTAAGTTCTAACCTTGAATGCTTGATTATATGAACATTTCTCTAGAGTGACACTAGGGGTTGAGAGTTCTTGTTGGTAACCTTGTGAGTGAGTGACACACCACGAGCGTTAGACAAAGCTAGGTTGGAGAGGGTTGAGATGGCGAGTCGAGAGGCACAGAGCGTCCCCTTTCCCCTTCGGTGTGATAGATTCTACCTCCATTCCTCGAGTTCTTTGTGGCCATAATAGAGTGTGTGGTCTAAGGGATGAACCTCCGCTGGGGGCCTAGTTGCGCGTGCAATGGAGTGAAGCGCTGAGAGGATCTTAGTATCTAGGGCTTAATTGTGACTAGGGACCTTCCGCCTGACCAAAGGGTTAGGTCTATATTTAGGAAGCGATTTATCACTTGGAATCACTAGAGCTCATTGCAACTTTATGCGAAAGTGGGAGGTTGAGAGGTTATTTAATCTCTCCTCTGGGACATGAATAGAGTTAGGCATAGTAGACTTTAGATTTGGGACTATGTATGTAAAGATTTCCACGACTCACCAATGCATTGATTAGGAAGCATAATAGAGAGTTCTTGAACTTAAAGCGATTATCCTAGGTGAAGCATCATCCGAGTACACCATCTTTATCGATTGCCTTACTTCCTCCTTACTTTTGCTCTCTTACTTGTTGCTTTTAATTGTTGAGAATTGAATCATTATCACACTTATCATTATTGATACTCCCACATAGCTAAGAACCGAAATTAAGTGTCTTTACTCCCTACTCCCTCGTGGATTCGACCCCGCTCACCCGGGATTATTACTTTCGACAAAACCCGTGAACTTGTGGGATATACGCAAGAGGACCTTGTCAAGTTTTTTTAGCGCCGTTGCCGGGAGCTAGGCGTTTAGAGATACTTTGCACTTAGTTTTCTTAGCTATTTCACCACACATTCTAATTCATATCTTCTTATTCTATCATCGTTCTGATTTTCTTTATTTTTTTGTGCAGCTCCGTGTTATGACCCTGTGGAATCCATCAATATTGATTGAAGGAGACCCCGAGCTTGAAACATACACTTAGAAGAAAAGGGAAAGAACTCGTGCAAGAACAACATAATCCAAATTGATTTGGAAGTAGAAGGATCCGAAAACATGGCGTAACAAAATGAACAACAACGAACACTATCCGATTATCCAGACCTTCAGTGTTGGGGACACAATCGAGTATTGTGCGTCCCCCAATTATAGCTCAGAACTTCGAGCTAAAGCCGGCATTTATTCATATGCTGCAGCAGTCCGCACAATTCAACGGTTTGGCCTATGAGGATCCAAATAGTAATATAGAGAGCTTCCTCGAGGTGTGCGACATACTGAAGATAAATGGTGTGATGGATGATGCCATCAAATTGAGAGCCTTCCCATTTTCCTTAAAGGGGAGAGCAAAGCAGTGGCTACACTTATTACTTAGAGCATCAATCACTACATGGGAGGAGATGGTAGAAGCTTTTCTACCCCATTATTTCCCTCCCGGAAAATCAGCAAAGCTGAGGAATGAGATCTCATCCTTTGTGCAGTTGGAATTGGAGTCTCTATTTGAGACATGGGAAAGATTCAAGGAACTCCTGCGAAAGTGTCCGCAACACGGATTCCCGGAGTGGATGATTGTTCAAACCTTCTACAATGGTTTGAACCCGAGTACAAGGCAACTCTTGGATGCGGCCGCAGGAGGTACCTTAGGTAGCAAGACCCCCAATGAGGCTCGTCAATTGATTGAGGAAATGGGGTTAAATAGCTACTAGTGGAACACTAGGGAGAAGAAAAAAGTGGCCGGTCTCCATGAAATTGATGTGGTAATTTCATTGGCGGCCCAATTGGAGAGTTTGAGTAAGAAGCTAGATTTTATAGCTTCGAATAGAGTTGCGGCCGTGACCAATTGCACCGGTTGTGGTGGAGCACATGCTCCCTCCGATTGCCCAATCGTCATTGGTGATGTTTCTTTAATTGAGAACGTTGACTTTGTACGTAATGGAATGAGACCTCAAGGAAATCCATACAGCAACACCTACAATTCAGGTTGGAACAATCATCCCAACATTTTATGGAGTAATCAAGGACCACAGAAGACCATGGGGCCATCTGGTTTCCAACAACAACAACAAGCCCCTCAAGTAGAAAATAGAATTTCAGGCTTGGAAACCCGAATGACAGATTTGGAGAAGCACTTGGCTAGATTTGTTCAATCGACAAATACAAGGTTTGAATCAGTCGAGGCTACACTTCGCAATCACACCGCCTCCTTCCACAATCTTGAAAATCAAGTGGGGAAAATTGCAAAGTCTCTCTCCGAAAGGCCACATGGATGTTTACCAAGCAACACGGAAACCAACCCTAGAGAACATGTGAAGGCGATCACTTTGAGAAGTGGTCGTGAGGTTGAAGGGAGGCTTTCGAGTGAGAAGCCGAAAGAACACGCACCCGAGGTTGTAGAGGTTGAGGAGGGAGCAAACAAAGAGAAAGAGGTGGTAACCCCACCTTTCAAGCCAAGAATCCCTTATCCCTCTAGATTGAAGAATGACCAAGGGGATGAACAGTATAAGAAGTTCCTGAGTTTGTTCAAGAAACTCCACATAAACATTCCTTTTGTTGAGGCATTGGCTCAAATGCCTAAGTATGCAAAGTTCCTGAAAGACCTATTGATCAACAAGAGGAAATTGGAGGAGAGTGCTTCAGTGGTGCTTGATGCTTCATGCTCGGCGGTGTTGCAAAAGAACATGCCAAACAAGAAGAAAGACCCGGGAAGCTTCAGCATTCCGTGTAACAACGGCAACTTAGGTGAGGAAATGGCATTGGCGGATTCAGGGGCGAGCATCAATGTCATGCCATATACTTTCTTCCGAAAGCTAGGATTGGGTGAGCCTAGGCCTACTCGGATGACTTTATAATTTGCGGACCAAACGGTGCGACATCCGAGAGGCATCATTGAAGACGTGCTTGTCAAGGTGGATAAGTACATTTTTCCGGTTGACTTTGTACTGCTAGATGTCGATGAGGATGCAGATGAACCATTGATACTTGGGAGACCGTTCTTGCGGACTTCAAAAGCATTGATTGACATGGACGACAGGGAGCTCACATTGAGAGTTGGAGATGATAAGCTCACATACCGACTTGCTGAAGCTATGCGGCATTCTCTCGATTTTGATCATACTCTATACTTTATAGACACTACTGATGAAATTGTTGATGAATATATGCAAGAAATGTTCAACCCGGATCCGTATGAAGGATTGTTCGACCAAGAGGAGAGCAATGAAGAAGTAATTATGCTTGGTTCGACTGAAGAACTAACATCTACCCCAGGGATCTTGAAGAAGGTGCTCCAGAAAATGAAGAGGGCTCAAAGACGCCACCGAAAATGCTCCAAGACTGTTGGAGACGTAAAAGAGCCAAGGAAGTTGGACGAACCATTGCTAGATGGTCCGAAGCCCGATAGTACACCCCCTACCCTCAAGAGACTTTGCTCATCATGTTTTCAAGCCATGGGTAAGAGGGCAACCTTCATTCATGAACCCCAGTTAGGTAAGAAAGATACGTCAAGCTTAGTGACGTTAAACAAGCGCTTCTTGGGAGGCAACCCAAGTGTTTACTGTTTTCATATCTTTCAGTTTCGTTGTTTACATGAATAAACTGTTAAGTGTTGGTGTTTCAATTTTTTGAGTGCTTGTGCTGCGATTTTGTTGTGGGTTTTGAAAAGAATTCATTGTGTGTTTTGTTGAGAACTGCCGAAGTTTAGTTGTTTGAGTTCTATTTCGTGTTTTTATCTGGTAAATTTTGCATAATAGGGCAGGCTCTGAGTGTGTAAACATGTTTAGAATATTTATGTAGAGCCTGCAGGTTTTTTCTAAGTCATCCAGAGAAGACACACGGGCGTGTGGAATTTCCGCATGCCCGTGGATGTGTACTGTGAGCTCATCGAGAGAGGGCATAGGGGCGTGCGGCTGCACCTGTGGATGATTATGCGACTGGCACACGCCCGTGGGTAATTTCCGCACGGGCGTGTGGATTTCTGCAGAGTTGGGCAGATTTTCCCGAGAACACACAGGGGCGTGGACTTGCCCCTGTGGGTGACCTTGTGAACCACACACGGACATGGGTAATTTCCACGCCCTGCAGCGAAACTCGCGAGGTTGCTCCCTCCATCCAGAAAACACAGGGGCATGCGGTCGCCCTCGTGAGTTGGGCATGTGAATGTCCACGCCCGTGGGGAATTTCCGCACGGGCGTGCGTAAGACTTGATATTTTTCTCGGTTGTCCAGGGAAGCCACAAGGGCGTGCGCCTGCCCCTGTTGGTCTGGCGCACGGGCATGGATATTTGTCGCACGCCCGTGGGAGATCGTTCTAAGTCAGTGAGAGTTTTTTCCGAGAGCCCACAGGGGCGTGCGTACGCCCCTATGGAGCTTTTGAAGTGAGGCACACGGGCTTGAGGAATTTCCACATGCCCGTGTGGATGCACAGAACGTCAAAAGTCACGAGTTCTGTTTAAAAGAGGATGATTTGTCTCCCTCTTCACGACTCCTTTTCACTTGAAAACACTCTCACAATACTCTCCGAGTCCATTGCGCCAGTTTGGTGGGATTTTAGCAAAGTTTTCCGGCCGGCTCTTCATTTTCTCACTTCTCTTCGTCGGTAAATCCCTTTTTATCATCTTCTTCGTCAATTCATGATTTCTATCGATTAATCTGGTTAATAATGCATCGTTTCTTATATTGGAACAATGATTTATGTTTAGAATGAAGTTAGAAATATTATTGAGTTGTATGTTTGGATTGTTGATGCGTGGCCGTGCGGTTCTCACGCCCCGTGAATCCCCACCGGCGTGCGGAAATTCCACACGACCGTGTGGATTTCGCGAGATTGTTTTATCAACTTGTTTGACCAATTTTTGTTTAAATTTTTGCGGATCATGGCACCTAGGTCAAAGAAGCAAGGCGATAAGAGGCCACGTGAGTCATCCTCCCGAGCCCGAGGGCATGCGATTTGCGATTCCCGAACATCGGGTCCGTTATGAGCGATTGTCGAGACTCGTTTCGGACTGGACTCGATTCCCTGGACGCTACTATACCTGCGGGAGCTTCAGCGAGAGTGATGAGTTCGCCCGATGAGATCGAGGATCTAGTTTCGTAAGGCGGTGGCGGTAGCTTGTCGACTATTAGAGAGCCGACCCATCGGAGAGTTTACACCGGAGGTGCTTTCCCTCGCTCGAGTTTGATAGAGCGTATGCGAGCTTTGGCGATTTGGGTACCATTCAGTTCAGAGTATTTGGACGTCTCCATAGCTTGAGCATTACGCAGTTTTCCGTACTGCTTGGCCTATACGAGGAGGCATTCACAGCTACAGAGGAGTATGCACAGTTGCCTACTGATTATCCTGGAACCTTGACCCCGCAGAGAGCTTACAGAGTGCTATGTGGTCAAGGTCAGTACGAGCCGGGGGTGTCCAAGGCCACGTGCCTTTCCCAACCTGCCTAAAGATATTTGCATGCCATCATGAGTAGGTCGGTGAATGGCCGTGGTGACAGTACTGGTGTCTTGAGCCGTCAGGAGCTGCTGTACTTGTACTCGATGATAGAGCGCGTACCAATCCACTTAGGGCACATCTTGGTTGATTACATCAGACATCAGGGACAGTATGCTAGACTGGGAGCGATCTTGTTGGGCCCTTACATTACGAGATTAGTGCTGGGCATATGTCTCTTGGATTCGATTCACGGGGCCTAGAAGACGAGTGTACCCGCTCTCTTGGGTCTAGAGACGATGCGGTTGATGGGCATGGTCCGCAGGGTTCGGACAGGGGTTTTTGCTTTAGTCCTACTAGCCCCAGAGATAGCTGAGGATGAAGGTGATGAAGCCGGAGCATCTCAGCCCGCCCCCGAGCCTCAGCCAGCATCGATGGAGACCGAGGCACCTCCAGCAGCCGAGGAACCACCCCCAGTGCGTATGTTTTCACCATCTAGAGCCAATGATCACTTTGAGAGGCTCCACAATGCTATAGGAGTGGTCCGAGCCGAGGTTGCCGAGATTAGGGCTACGCAGGCCACTCAATATATAGAGTTCATGGCACGTTTCGACATATTATAGCAGATCCTAGAGCGAGACGTTGCCTCATCATTTGTCCTGCAGCCGAGGACTCGTCAGGCCCCCTCAGTTCCTCCAGCACCTCCATCCTCGACCCCAAAGACCGAAGGACCCACTATATGCTTCCACTTGACAAGAGCAGCAGTAGTGAGCCCCGAGAGCGACTCCGACACTTGACCTTTCTTTTTACTTTCATGCATTTTACTTTTATTTTTATTTTTCTTGTTTTTTTAGACTTGTTCACTCGGAAAAGGATTTTTTTCCTTCCGAGTTTATGTTATGTTGCATTTATCGAGTTGTATTCATTGCTTCATCTTTTATACACTAGAGTTATTTTTGTTTTTCTTGAGCTTCACTGAACCCCCTCGTGTATGCGTGTAGATGGTCTTGTCATCTTGGGAATTGAGACTTAGTCATGGGCACGGCCAAGGTGCTTCGACACTTGGCCGTGTGAGCTTCACAACCCGTTGGAACACTACTCCCAACGAATTAGCTTCATCAAACGCAACACTAGGAGTCGGGGAGTATTGTTTTGATTGCTTCTCCCACACCTATTTTTGAATGATATATTTTGAGTGAGCTTGCATGAGTACATTGAGGACAATGTACAACTTAAGTGTGGGGGGGAGTTTCATAATGCGCACATCTTTTCTATTGTTTCTCGATTGATATATGCTCACTTAGCCAATGGCGGTTCACCTTAGTTGCAATGATTGTATTCTTAAGTCTAAGAGAATTGTTAACATTGAATGTTTTCATGCTCTAGTTCTTGCTTGAATTTTTAGGAATTTTTGCCCGATTTACACTTAGTGCACTACTCACTCTTTGAACTCTATTGGAAACTCATGTTTGATCTTAAAGGGACTAGTTAGGTTTACTTCTTTTGCTAAATTTTGAAAAATAAAAAAAACTAGAAAATGAAAAGAAGGAACAAAATAGTTTTATTGTTTATTTGTGTTTGGAAAGAGCTACCACCTATGAAGTATGAAGCTACTCTCACAAGTCGGATACTAGTTATGCCCTAATGAGTGAAAGAGCTATCTCATAGGATGAGTGAAAGCTACCACTCGGGTAGAAAGAGCTACCACCTGGAAAGTGTGAAAGCCACCTTAGCGGCCGCTTTGGAAAGGGCTACCTTAGAGGATGTGTGAAGCTACTACCATCTTTTTAAAAATTTTTTTATCACTTTTTGTAGATAAATAAGTCCCTTGTACTTAGAACTCGAGGAGTATAACTTGGGTTGTTTTGAGTGAGTTCACACACTTACACGAAATTCAGGTTTGTTGTCCTTTTTGATTCAAGTTTTTTTAGCTAGAGCATTGATTTTTCGTATTTAGTGTTGAAATTTTCCTTACTTGTAGAATACTTTCTTTGTATACCTCGATGAACCTAAGGCCAAACACTTTCAATATTTTCTTCATTGATGCACAGAATGTTTTATGTTTTCTTGAGGACAAGCAAAAGCTTAAGTGTGGGGGAGTTTGATAAGTGCTTGTGCGATATGAATGCGAAATGTTCATTCCTTATGTTGAGCATTACTTTTCTTAGGTTTTTACATTAATATGTGTGTTTTCATGTTACTATTATGCAGGTATGGTTGTGGGACTGAGTATGAAGGAAATATGCCAATGTGGATCATAATGCACCTATTTTGGAGGAGATCTTGCTAAGGTTCAAACGCGAAGACATAGGACAGGTGTGAGATGCTAGAGTGTGTGCCAACCTCCTCGCATTCGAGTGAGCACATCCATTTGGAGAGGCACAAAGGCAGTCACACTCGAGCATTCCGTCTTATGCATATAAGAACAAGAGCTCCACCAACATATATATCATTGAAGAAGCAAGTGATTCACGACGTGAATGTGTGCCCGTTTGCGTTACCCCGATGAAAGTATGGAATTGGAACGTTATTCAGGTCGAAGACTGTAGTAGGGCACTGTAGGAATACTGTATCAAGTACTGTAGCAGCAATGTTCACAGCAGGCCGAGAAATCAGAGAAACAGAGAATCCACACGGGCGTGTGGAAATTATCCACTCCCGTGTGGAAATTCCGCACGGGCGCGTGTAGCATCCACGCCCGTGGAGTTGCCCGATTCCAGCACTATTTAAAGCCGATTCAGCCCCGATTTTGGTATTCTTTTCTCCATCTTTTCCCAAATTTAGAA
Organism: Dioscorea cayenensis subsp. rotundata; assembly: GCF_009730915.1. NCBI lineage: Eukaryota > Viridiplantae > Streptophyta > Magnoliopsida > Dioscoreales > Dioscoreaceae > Dioscorea > Dioscorea cayenensis. The sequence goes on from NW_024087242.1 coordinate 16,375, forward strand.
AGGGCTTCGGCTAGGGTTTTGATGGGTATTGACCAAGGTTTTGGAGAGGTTCTACTGCTCCGACATCATCATTCCTGAGGAAGAAGGTTGGTAGGGTAGCTTCCGTCGAGGCGTATCCTATACCGGACGAGGGAATCCTTGGACGACGAGTAGAGGACTCTCCGCAAGACCATCGACACGACCATCGAGGGGGTTTCTTTATGGATTCATTTCTCTTACATGCAATTTCTTTGATTGTACTTAGCTCCATGGAGAGCTAAATCCCCTAGTGGGTACTTGGATGATTGTGAACCCTAGGATGTATTCGTTTCTTTGAACTTCTTTATTGTGCTGTCAATAAATTGATGTTTATTGTGAGTTCCAACCTTGAATGCTTAATTGTATGAACATTTCCTCTAGAGTGACACTAGGGTTGAGAGTTCTTGTTGGTAACTTTGTGAGTGAGTTACACACCTCGAGCATTAGACAAATCTAGGTTGGAGAGGGTTGAGACGGTGAGTCGAGAGATACAGGAGCGTCCCCTTTCCCCTCTGACGTGATAGATTCTACCTCCGTTCCTTGAGTTATTTGCGGCCATAATAGAGTGAATGGTCTAAGGGATGAACCTCCGCTGGGGCGTACTTGCGCGTGCAATGGAGTGAAGCGTTGAGGGATCTTAGTATCTAGGGCTTAATTATGACTAGGGACCTTCCGCCTTGACCGAAGGGTTAGGTCTATAATTAGGAAGCGATTTATCACTTGTAATCCCTAGAGCTCATTGCAACATTATTCGAGTGCGAGGTTGAGAGATTATTTAATCTCTCCTCTAGGACATGAATAGAGTTAGGCATAGTTGACTTTAGATTTGGGACTATGTATGTAAGGATTTCCACGACTCACCATTACATTGATTAGGAAGCATAATAGAGAGTTCTTGAACTTGAAGCGATTATCCTAGGTGAAGCATCATCCGAGTACCCCATCTTTATCGATTACCTTACCTCCTCCTTACTTTTGCTCTCTTACTTGTTGCTTTTAATTGTTGAGAATTAAATCATTATCACACTTATCATTGTTGATACTCCACATAGCTAAGAATCGAATTAAGTGTCTTTACTCCCTACTCCCTGTGGATTCGACCCCGCTCACCCGGGATTATTACTTCGACAAAGCCGTGCACTTGCGGGATATACACAAGGGGACCTTGTCAATAATCCTTTCCTTTTCTTTCAGAACGTCTATTATTTTTAAATCAAAAACCTAATCGTATGTTTTCTTTTCAGAATGGGTCCAATTTTTCTTTTTGGAAAGATAAGATTTGGGTTTTAATTCAAAACTTTATTTTTTGATAGGAGACATTATAGAAAAAAAACATAGGATTAGTATTTTGAATCAAAACCTCAATCCTATGTTTTCTTGTGATAATGCCTCCAATTTGTAAATCATAACATTAATCCTATGTTTTATTTTCAGAATACCTACAATATTTGAATCAAAACTATAATCCTATGTTTTCTTTTTCGAAACGTCTCCAATTTTTAATGAAAACCCTAATCCTATGTATTATTTTCGGAATGCCTACTATATTTGAATCAAAACCTTATTTTTTAGTTTTGAATGAAAACGTTAATCCTATATTTTCTCATAGTCATGTCTCCTATATTTGAATCAAAGCCCTAATCCTATGTTTTCTTTTCGTATTTTCTCCTATCTTTTAATCAAACCCTAATCCTATGTTTTTTTTTCTTCGGAATGTGTCCTATTTTTTAAAACCCTATTCCTATGTTTTCGCCTAGTAATCTTTCCTATTTTTTAATCAAACCCCTAAACCTACATTTTTCTTTCTAAAATGTCTCATATTTTTCAATCAAAACCTTAATAGTATGTTTTCCTTTCTGAATGTCTACTAGTTTTCAATCAAAACCCTAGTTCTATGTTTTCTTATACTAATGTCTCCTATTTTTCAATCAAAACCCTAATCCAAAGTTTTTTTTGGAATGCCTACTATATTTGAATAAAAACCGAAATTCTATGTTTTCTTTTTGGAATATCTCCAATTTTTCAATCAGAACCCTAATTCAATGTTTTCTTTTCCGAATGTGTCCTATTTTTCAATGTTGTATAAAAAAACTAATCCTTTGGTTTCTTTTGGAATGTCTCCTATTTTTTAATCAAAACATTAATCCTTTCTTTTCTTTTCATAATGTCTACAATTTTTTAATAAAACCCTAATCCAACGTTTTCTTATAGTAATGTGTCTTATGTTTCAAAAATGGGAGACATTACTATAATAAAACATAGGATTCGGGTTTCGTTTGCAAAAGAAAACATAGGACTTAGTAATGTCTCATATTTTTCAATGAAAACCTAATCCTATGTTTTCATTTCAGAATGCCTCATAACTTTTTAATCAAAACCCTATCTTATGTTTTCTTTTTGAAATGTCCCTTATTTTTTAATAAAAAACTTAATCCTTTCTTTTTCAACTCGGGTGAACTTCTATCGGGTGCAATCATAACAATAGTTGGATCCCATCAAAACTTTGAAGTTAAGCTAGATTTGGCGAGAGTAGTACTGGGGTTGGTGACCTCCTTCAAAGTCCTTGTGTTGCACCACTACACATTTTTTTGCTATGTTATATTTTTTTGATTTTAATTAAAAAATAACAATAATAACTAAAAATTGAATGACTAACCTATCTTTTTAATCAAAACCCTAATCCTATGTTTTCTTATAGTAATGTCCACAATCTTTTGTTTGGGGAATCTCTGCTATTTTTTAATCAAAACCCTAATCCTAAGTTTTCTTTTTGTAATGCCTCCTATTTCTGGTGAAATATAATAATTCTATATTTTTTCTTCGTGTTGCCTCCTATTTTTGAATCTAAACCATAATTATATATTTTTTTTTGCTTTTGTAACATCTCATATTTTGTAATCAAAACCTTAATCGTAAGGTTTTTTTGGAATGTCTCCTGTTTTTTAATCAAAACCCTAATATTATGTGTTCTTTTGAGAATGTCTGCTATTTTTGAACCAAAACAATAATCCTTTGTTTTATTTTCATAGTCTCTCATATTTTTCAATCAAAATCTTAGTCCTATGTTTTCTTTTCGGAATATATCCTATTTCTGAATCAAAACTCCAATCTTATGTTTTCTTTTCATAATATCTCCAATCTTTCAATCAAAACCCTAATTCTATGTTTTCATTCCAAAATGTCTCATATTTCTAAATCAAAAGCCTAATCCTATATTTTCTTTCTGCAATATCTACTATTAATTGAATCAAAAACCTCATCCTAAGTTTTATTTTCGTAATGCCTCCAATATTTGAATAAAAATTCTAATCCTATATTTTATTTTTAGAATATCTACCATCATTGAATTAAAATCATAATCATATGTTTTCTTATTGCAATGTCTCCTATTTCTCATTCAAAACACTAATTCTATATTTTCTAATATTAACGTCTCCTATTTTTCAATCAAAACACGAATCCTATGTTTAATTATAATAACGTCTCCTATTTTTCAATCAAAACCCTAATCCTATATTTCAATCAAAACCCAAATCATATTGTTTCTTTTGTTAATATCTTCCATTTATTAATTTTGAATCAAATCCCTAACCTATGTTTTTTTTTTTGGAATATCTCATATTTTTCAATCAAAACCTTAATCCTATGTTTATTTTCTTAATGTCGCCTATTTTTCAGTAAAAACCGTGTCCTATGTTTCAGTTAAAACCCTAATCCTTAGCATTTTGTTAATGACTCCTATTTTTCAATCAAAACCATAATCTTATGTTCTCTTTTTGTAATGTCCCATATTTTTCAATCGAAACCATAATCCTATGTTTTCTTTCCATAGTGGGTCTATTTTTTAATCAAAGCCCTAATCTTATGCTTTATTTTCTTAATGTCTGCTATTTTTGAATCAAAACTCTAATCCTATGTTTTCATTTTAGAATGTCTAATATTTTTTCAGTTTTTAATCAAAACATTAATCCTATGTCTTCTTATAGTATTGTATCCTATTTTTTAATCAAAACCTTAATCATATGTTTTATTTTCAAATGTCTTATATTTTTTAATCAAAACCCTAAGCATATGTTTTTCTTTTCATATTGTCTAATATTTTTTAATCCAAACCGTAATCGTAAGCTTTTTTTTTTAATGCCTCTTATTATTTAATCAAAACACTAATGTTATATTTTCTTTTGGGAATGCCCGCGATTTTTAAGCAAAAAACTAATCGTATATTTTCTTTCCGTAATGTCTCATATTTCTCAATCAAAAGCATAATACAACGTTTTTTTTTCGAGTGGCTATTATTTTTGAATTAAAACCCTAATCCTATGTTTAGTTTTCTAAAAATCTTCTATTTTCCAATTTTAAATCAAAACCTTAATCCTATATTTCTTTTTTCCAATGCCTAATATTTTCAGTCAAAACCATAATGCTACTTTTTTTTCTTTTCTGAATGGCTCCTATTTTTGAATCAAAACTCTAATCCTATATGGAAATATCCCTTATTTTCTTGTTTTTAGTCAAAACCCTAATCATACATTTTCTCAAAGTAATGTCACGTATTTTTTAATCAAATGCCTAATCCTATGTTTTATTTTCGGAATGTCTGCTATTTTGCAAACAAACCCCTAATTTTTCGGAATGCCTAATTCTTTTCTTAATGTCTTATATTTTTTAATCAAAACCCTATTCCTAAGTTTTTTTTGACTGCCTAATATTTTTCAATCAAAAACCTAATATTATACTCTCTGTTGGGAATGTATGATAATTTTGATTCAAACCCCTAATATTATGTTGTATTTTCAGAATGTCTCATATTTCTAAATAAAACTTTAATCCAATGATTTCTATCAAAACCCTAACACTATGTTTTTTCCTTTTGGAATGTCCACTATTTCTTAATTAAAACTTTAATCCCATGATTTCTTATAGTAATGTCTCTTATTTTTCAATCAAAACCCAAATCCTAACGTTGGGAATGTCTCCAATTTTTTTAATCAAAACCCTAATCTTATTTTTTGTTTTTGAAAAGTATGCTATGTTTGAATCAAAACAATAATCTTATACTTTCTTTTCTTAATGTCTGATATTTTTCAAGCAAAACTATAATCCTATGTTTTCTTTTAGGAGTGGCTTTATTTTTGAATCAAAACACTAATCCCATGTTTTCTTTTTTGAATGTCTGCTATTTTTGAATCGAAATCATAATCCTAAGTTTTCTTTTGAGTATGTCAACTATTTTTTGGTTTTTAATAAAAATCCTAAACCTATGTTTTCATATAGAATTGTATCCTATTTTAAAATATAACCCTAATCCTATGTTTTGTTTTTGTAGTAGCTATTATTTTTGAATGAAAATACTAATAATATGTTTTCTTTTTGCTGTGTCTATTATTTTTGAATCAAAACCCATAATACTATGTTTTTTTTATAGTAATGCCTCTTATTTTTCAATCAAAACCCTAATCTCATACCTTTTTTATCAAAACACAAATCGAATGTTCTCCTATTAAAATGTCTCATATTTTTCATTCAAAACCCTAAACCTATGTTTTTTTTTCTAGGAATGTCTACTAGTTTTTAGTGAAAACTGTAATCCAATGTTTTTCTTATAGTAATGTTTCCCATTTTCATTCAAAACCATAATAAAATGATTTTTTATAGTATTGTCTCTTATTATACAATCAAAACCTTATGTTTTATTATAGTAATGTCCTATTTTCAATAAAAATCCTAATCGTATGTTTTCTTTTCAGAATGCCTACAATAATTAAATTAAAACCCTAATACTATATTTTTTTTTTTTGAATGCCTCCTTTTTTTTAATTAAGACTATAATCTTATGTTTTCTTTTTGTAATGGCTTCATTTTTTATTCCAAACCCTATTCTTATATTTTATTTTCAGAATGTCTAATATTTTACAATGAAAAAAATAAATCTATGTTTTCTTTTGCTGATTGCGTACTATTTGTGAATCAAAACCCTAATCTTATGTTTTCTTATAATAATGTCTCCTATTTTCCAATCAAAACATTAATAATATATTTTCATTTCAGAATGACTAATGTATTTGAATCTAGACTCAAATCCTATGTTTTCTTTTTAGAACGTCTCCTACTTTGGAAACAAAAACCGAATCGTATGTTTTCTTTTCCTATTATCTCTTATTTATCAGTTTTGAATCAAAACCCTACCCTATGTTTATTTTTGTGATGTCTCCTATTTTTTAATAAAAAACCTAATCCTTTCTTTTTTTCCCCGAATGTCTGCTATTTTCGAATCATAATTCTAATCCTATGTTAAATTTAATTAATGTGTCCTACTTTTCAGGTTTGAATCAAAACACTAATCCTTTATTTTCTTTTCAGAATGTCTCATTTTTTTAATTAAAACCATAATCTTATCTTTTGTTTGGTAATGTTTCCTAATTTTTAATCAAAATCATAATCCAATGTATTTCTTTTGGAATGTGTCATATTTTTTAATCAAAAAGCTAATGCTATGTTTCCTATAATGCCTTTTTATTTTAGAATCAAAACAATAACCCTATATGTTATTTTTGAAATCTCTACTATTCTTCAATCAAACCCCTAATCTTATTTTTCTCTATAGTAATGTCTCCTTTTTTTCTGTCAAAACCCTAATGTTATGTTTTCCTCCCAGAATGGCTATTTCTTTTCAGAATGTCCACTATTATTGAATGAAAATCCTAATCTGTTGTTTTCTTATAGTAATGTCAGTTATTTTTCATTCAAAACTCTAATCTTATGTTTTCTTACAGTAACATCTCATACTTTTTAATCAAAATAATAATTCTATAATTTCAATTCGTAATGCCTGCTATAGTTCAATCAAAAACCTAATTTTCTTTTTTACTTCGGAATGCCTCCTATTTTTGAATCAAAACACTAATTGTATGTTTTCTTTATGGAATGTATCCTATTTTTTGAATAAAAACCCAAATCCTATGTTTTCTTTTGGAAATGACCCATATTTTATAGTTTTTAGTCAAAATCAAAATCCAATGTTTTATTATAGTAATGTCTCCCATTTTCCAATCAAAACCCTAATCCTATGTTTTCTTTTCAAAATTTCTCATATTTTTCAATCAAAATCCTAATCTTATTTTTCCTTTCGCAATGTCTACTATTTTTCCGGAATGTCTACTATTTCTGAATCAAAATATTAATCCTATGATTTCTTATAGTAATGTCTCTCATTTTTCATTCAAAACCCTTATCTTATGTTTTCTTATAGTAATCTCTCTTATTTTTCAATCAAAACTCTAATCTTATGATTTCTTATAATTTTGTCTCCTATATTTCAATCAAAACCCTACTGCAATGTTTTCTTTTGGGAATGCGTACTATATTTCAATCAAAACAGTAATCCTATGTTTTCTTTTTGGAATGCCTACTATTTTTGAATCAAAATGATAATCATATGTTTTCTTATGGTAATGTTTGCTATTTTTCAATAAAAACACTAATCTGATGTTTTGTTTTCGGAATACCTAATACTATGTTTTCTTTTGGGTATGCCTCATATTTTGCAAACATATCACAAATCCTACATTTTCTTTTCTTAATGTCCCCTATTTATCTGTTCTGAATCAAAACCCTAACTTATGTTTTTCTTTTCGGAATATCTCCTATATTTCAATAAAAAACCAAATCCTTTATTTTCTTCTCGGAATGACCATTACTTTTGAGTCCAAACCCTAATCATATGTTTTTTTTTCAAAATGTGTCCTATTTTTAAGCATTGAATCAAAACCATAATCTTTTATTTTCTTTTCGGGAATATCTTATTTTCTTTAATTAAAAGATTAATCCTATCTTTTGTTTTAGGATTGTCTACTAATTTTTACCTATGTTTTTTTTTTTGTGGAATGCGACATATTATTCAATTAAAACCCGAATCATATGTATTTTGCTCAAAATGTCTACTATTTTTGAAACAAAATACTAATCCTATTTTTTCTAGTAGTAATGTTTCTTATTTTTCTATCAAAACAACAATCTATCTTTTATTTACAAAATTCCTACTATATTTGAATTAAAACCCTAATCCTATATTTTCTTTTCAGTATGTCTCTTATTTTACAAATAAAACATGAATCCTACGTTTTCTTTTCCTAATGTTTCCTATTTATCATTTTTAAATCAAAACTCTGACCTATATTTTATTTTCGGAATGTCTATTTCTTTTCAATGAAAAACCGAATCCTTTCTTTTCTTTCCGGAATGACTATTATTTCTGAGTCAAAAAGCCCAATCCTATGTATTCTTTTTGGAATGTGTCCTATTTTTAAGGTTTGAATGAAAACCATAATCCTTTTTTTCTTTTCAAAATGTCTTATTTTTGGAATCAAAACTCTAATCCTATATTTTGTTTTAAGAATGTCTGCTAATTATAAATCAAAACAACAATCAGATGTTTTATGTTTTGGAATGTCTCATATTTTTCAATCAAAACCTAAATATTATGTTTCTTGTTTTTAATGTCTCCTGTTTAACAGTTTTGAATCAAAACCCTAACCTATGTTTTCTTCTCAGAATGTCACCCATTTTTAAATCAAAAACCTTGTCCTTTCTTTTCTTTTCGTAATGTTTGCTATTTTTGAATCAAAACCCTAATTCTATGTTTTTTCATAATGTGTTCTACTTTCCAGTTTTCAATCAAAACTCTAATCCTTTGTATTCTTTTTAGGATGCCCCATTGTTTTGAATTAAAAATCTAATCCTATCTTTTGTTTTGGGACTCTCTGCAAATTTTTCATCAAAGTCCTAATCGTATGTTTCCTTTTGAAATGTCTCCTTTTCTGAATTAAAATCCAAATCAAATGCTTTCTTTTTTAAATGACTAATGTCTTTCAATCAAAATTAGAATCCTATGTTTTCTTTTCTTAATGTCTCACATTTATAAGTTTTGATTCAAAAACTTAATTCCTTTCTTTTTCTTTTCGTAATGTCTAATATTTTTTAATCTAAACAATATTCTTATGTTCTCTTTTCGTAATGTCTCATATTTTTCAATAAAAACACTATTCATATGTTTTCTTTTCATAATGCCTCCTATTTTTAAATTAAAACCACAATTCTATTTTATTTTTGAATATCTGCTATTTTTTAACCAAAATCGTAATCCTATGTTTTCTTTTCGGAATACCTTCTATTTTTTAATCAAAACCCCAACCTTATGCTTTCTTATAGTAATGTGACCTCTTTAGCTTTTTCTTAATGTCTCCTATAAATCAATTGTGAATCAAAACCTAATCCCTTCTTTTCTTTAAGAAATGTTTGCTATTTTTGAATCAAAATGCTAATCCTTAGTCTTCTTTCCGGAATGTGTCCTATTTTAAAATTTTTGAATCAAAACCCTAATCCTTTGCTTTTTCTTTTTGAAATGTCTCATTTTTTAAATTAAAACTCTAATCCTATCATTTGTTTTGGAAATCTCTGCTAATTTTTAATCAAAACCGTGATCCTATGTTTCAAAAAAAATCCTAATACTATGTTTTTAATCTCATTTTTTTCGTAATGCCTCCTATTTTCCAAAAAAAATCATAATACTATGTTTTTTTTTTCGAAATATCTTCTATCTTTCAATCAAAACCAGAAAACTATGTTTTCTTTTCTTATTGTCTAGTTTTTATCAGTTTTAATTCAAAACCCTAATGTTTTCTTTTTCTTTTTGAAATGTCTACTATTTTTGAATCAAAACAATAATCCTATGTTTTCTTTTCGGTATGTCTCATATTTTTCAATCAAAACACTATTCTTTTGTTTACTTTTCAGAATGGCTCCTATTTTTGAATCAAAACCCTAATCTTAAGTATTTTTTTAGTAATGTTTGCTATTTTTGAATCAAAACCCTGATTCTATATTTTCTTTTCAGAATGTCTACTATTTTTTAATCAAAAACCTAATCCTATATTCTCTTATATTAATGTGTCCTATTCTTCAAAACATCCTATATTCTCTTATATTAATGTGTCCTATTTTTCAGTTTTGAATCAAAACCCTAATCCATTGTTTTCACTTCGGAATGCCTACTGTATTTGAATCAAAACCCGATTCCTATGTTTTCTTTTGTTAATGTCACATATTTATTTGGTTTGAGTCAATACCCTAACCAATGTTTTCTTTTTCGAATGCGGACTGTATTTTAATCAAAACCGTAATCCTATGTTTCCTTTTTATAATGCCACCTATTTATTTGTTTTGAGTCGAAACCCTAAACAATGTTTTCTTTTAGTAATGTTTCCTATTTTTGAATCAAAAACCTAATCCTTTCTTTTTTTTTTCAGAATGTTTCTTATTTTTGAATCAAAACACAAATCCTATGGCTTATTTTCAGAATGTGTCATATTTTTTAGTTTTGAATCAAGCCCTAATTCTATGTTTTGCCTTTAGGAATGTCTTCTATTTTTTAGTTTTGAATGAAAACCATAATCCTTTGATGTTTTTTGGGAATGTTTCCTATTTTTTAATCTAAACCCCAATCCTACCTTTTTTTTTTCGATATCTCTCCTATTTTTCTAGTAAAACTGTAGTACTATGTTTTTTTTTTCACAATGTCATGTAAATTTTATGTTTAAATCAAAAACTTAATCCAATTATTTTTTCTCATAATGTCTTATAGATTTGAATCAAAACCCTAATCCTATGTTTTCTTTTTGGAATGTCTACTATTTTCCAGTTTTGAATCAAAAACCTAATAATTGTTTTCTTTTCTAAATGTCTTATTTTTTTAAAATCAAAACCCTATTCCAATCTGTTGTTTTGGGAATGTCTATTAATTTTTAATCAAAAACCTATTCCAATGTTTTTTCTTTCTCAATGTCTCATATTTTCTCAATCAAAACCAAAATCCTATGATTTCTTATAGTAATATCTCCAATTTTTTAATCCAAAACCCTAATAGTATGCTTTCTTTTGGAATGATAACTGTTTTTAATTTTTAATTAAAATTCCAATTATTTGTTTTGTTTTTGAAATGTCTACTATTTTTTAATCAAAACTCTAATTCTATGTTTATTTTAATGTCCTATTCAAACAAAACCCGAACCCTATATTTTCTTTTCTTAGTGTCTCTTATTTGTCAGTTTTGAATCAAAAGCCTAACCTATGTTTCTTTTCGGAATGTCTAATATTTTTCAATCAAAAACCAAATCCTTTCTTTTTTTCTGAATGTCTCCTATTTTTGAATCAAACCCCTAATCCAATATTTTCTTTTCGGAGTGTGTCCTAGTTTTATGTTTTGAATCAAAAACTTAATCCTATGTTTTCTTATAATAATGACTTCTATTTTTCAAACAAAACCCTAATCCTATGTTTTCTTTTTTTAAATGCCTCATATTTTTCTACCAAAACACTAATCCTATTTTTTCTATTCGCATTGTCTACTATTTTTCAATTTAAACCCTAATCCAATGTTTTCAATCAAAACCATAATCTTATTTTTGAATAAAAACCCCTAATCCTTTGTTTTCTTTTCAGTATGTCTCATATTTTTTAATCAAAACCCTAATCAAACATTTCAAAACCCTAATCCTTTGTTCTCTTTTTCGTAATGTCTTCTACCTATCAATCAAAACCCAAATCATATGTTTTTATTTCTTAATATCTCCTATTTATCAGTTTTGAATCAAAACCCTGATCTTATGTTTTTCTTATAGCAATGTCTTCTATTTTTCAGTTTTGAATGAAAACCCTAATCCTTTGTTTTGTTTTCATAATCCCTCATATTTTTTAATCAACTACCCTAATCCTTTCTTTCCTTTTAACAATGTCTACTATTTTTGAATCAAAACACTATTCCTATGTTTTCTTATATTAATGCCTCCTATTTTTCAAACAAACCCCTTATCCTATGTTTTTTTTGGGAATGTGTAATATATTTGAATCAAAATTGTAATCCAATTTTTCTTTTGTGAATGTCTGCTTTTTTTGAATCAAAACCTTAATCCTATGTTTTGTTATAGTAATGTCTCCTATTTTTCAATCAAAACCCTAATCCTAAGTTTTTCTTTTCCGAATGCCTACCATGTTTAAATTAAACCCCGTTATCCTATGTTTCATTTCCTGAATGTGTCCTAATTTCTAGTTTTGAATGAAAACCCTAATCCTTCATTTTTTTCTCAGAATTTCTCCTATTTTTAAATGGAAATCTTAATCCTTTCTTTTATTTTCGGAATTTCTACTATTTTTGAATCAAAACCCTAATCCTATGTTTTCTTATAGTAATGTCTCCTTTTTTAAAAAAATAGTAGACATTAAGAAAATACATGATTCAGATTTTGTTTGTAAAAGATAACATAGGATTTAGTAATGTCTCATATTTTTCAATCAAAACCCCTAAGTTTCTTTTCCCGAATGCCTACTATTTTTTAATCAAAACCCAAATCTTATGTTTTCATTTAAAAATGTCCGTATTTTTCAATCAAAAACCTAATTTTTTCTTTTTCAACTATTGTGAACTTCTATCGGCTGCAATCATATCAACACTAAAGCACCGGATCCCATCAGAACTTTGAAGTGAAGGGAACTTGGGGGAGAGTGGTACTAGGATGGGTGACCACCTCCGTAGTCCTCGTCTTCACCGCTCCGCCTTTTTTCTGCATGGTTTATTTGAATGTTTTTATTAATTTAAAAAAATTCCAATAATAACAAAAATGATGGAAGACTAACCTATATTTTTAATCAAAACCATAATCCTATGTTTTCTTATAGTAATATATCCTATATTGTTTTGAGGAATATCTGCTAATTTTTAATCAAACCCCTAATCCTATTTTTTCCCTTTCGTAATGCCTCCTATTTTTGAATAAAAATCCTATTCCTATATTTTATTTTCAGAATGCCTCTTATTTTTGAATCAAAACCAAAAGCTTATGTTTTCTTTTGGCAATGTCTACTATTTTTGAATCAAAACAATAATCGTACATTTTTCTTTTCGTAATGTCTTATATTTTTCAATCAAAACCCTAATTCTAAGTGGTTTTTTGGGAATGCCTCCTATTTTTATAATCAAAAACTTAATCTTATATTTTCTTTTTGGAATATCCGCTATTTTTTAAACAAAACAATAATCCTGCATTTTCTTTTCATAATGTCTCATATTTTTCAATCAAAACACTAATCCAATATTTTCTTTTGAAATGCCCAGTATTACTGCATCAAAACCCTAATCTTATGTTTTCTTTTCAGAATGTCTCTTATCTTTCAATCCAAACACTAATCCTATGTTTTCTTTTCAGAATGTCTCTTATCTTTCAATCCAAACACTAATCCTATGTTTTCTTTTTAAAATGTCTCATATTTTTTAATCAGAATATTAATCATATGTTTTCTTCTTGGATTGTCTACTACTTTTTAATTAAGACTCTGATCCTATGTTTTCTTTTCATAATGCCTCATATTTTTTAATATAAGTATTAATCATATGTTTTCTTTTTAAAATGTCTATATTTTTAATTAAAAACACTAATCCTATGTTTTCTTATAACGATGTCTCATTTTTTCAATCAAAACACTAATCTTATATTTTTTTATAGTAATGTATCTTATTTTCAATTAAAAAAAAAAGTAATCCTATGTTTGGGGAATCTCTACTATTTTTGAATCAAACCCCTAATCCTATCTTTTTGTTTGGGAATCTCTGCTATTTTAGAATGAAAACCCTAACGCTATGTTTTCAATTCATAATGCCTCCTATATTTTGAATCAAAATCCTAATCCTATGTTTTATTTTCGGAACGTCTCCAATTTTTGGAAACTAAACTTGAATCCTATGTTTTCTTTTATTAATATCACGTATTTATTAGTTTTGATTCAAAAACCTAATAGTTTTTGTCATTTTTGTAATGTTTGCTATGTTTGAATCAAAACAATATTCTGATTGTTTCTTTTTGTAATGTCTCATGTTTTCCAATCAAAATCCTAATCCTATGTTTTCTTTTTCGAATGTCTCCTTGTTTTCAATCGAAACCTTAATCCTATATTTTCTTTTGTGAATGTCTAATATTTTTTAATAAAAAACCTAATCCTTTTGTTTTCTTTTCCGAATGTCTACTATTTTTTAATTAAAACACTAATTCTATGTTTTCTTATAGGAATAGGTCTTATTTTTAAGTTTGAATCAAAACCCTAATCTTATGTTTCTTTTATGAATACCTCTAATATTTCAATCAAAACTACAATCCTATGTTTTTTTAATGTCTCCTTTTTATAAATTTTGAATCAAAACCCAAACCTATGTTTTCGGAATGTCTCCTATTTTTCAATCAAAAGCCTAATCCTTTCTTTTATTTCTGGAATGTCTGTGATTTTTGAATCAAAACCCTAATCCTATATTTTCTTTTCGGAATGTATTCTATTTTTTAGTTTTGAATCAAAACCGTAATAGGACACAAAACTGAAAAATAGGACACAATTCGAAAAGAAAATATAGGATTGCGGTTTTGATTCAAAAATGGTAGATATTAATTCAAAACTAAGAGACAATCCAAAAACAAAATTTACAATTAGGGTTTTGATTCAAATATAGTGGGAATTCCAAAAAGAAAGCATTGGATTACGGTTTTGATTGAAAAATAGGGGACATCAGTATAAGAAAACATATGATTAGGGTCTTGAATGAAAAATAGGAGACATTACTCTAAGAAAACATGAGATTATTGTTTTAATTCAAAAATAATCGGTGTTCCGAAAAAACATAGGATTAAGATTTTGATTCAAATATAGTAGGCATTCAGAAAAGAAAATAAAGGATTAGGATTTTGATTAAAAAATTAGTGACTCCGATTATTTTTGAATTAGTGACTCTGATTATTTTTGAATTAAAACAATAATCTTATGTTTTATTTGAGTAATGTCTCATATTTTTCATTCAAGAACCTAATCATATGTTTTCTTATGGTAATGTCTACAATATTTCAATCAAAACCTTAATCCTATGTTTTCTTTGTGGAATGCCTACTATATTTGAATCAAGACCCTAATTCTATTTGTTTCCTTATTGTTTTAATTCAAAAAAATAGGAGACATTACTATAAGGAAACAAAAGATTAGAGTTTTGATTAAAAAATAGTAGATACTCCGAAAGTAATATATACGATTAGTGTTTTGTTTGAAAAATAGGAGGGATTCCAAAAAGAAAACAGAGGATTAGCATTTTGAAGATAAAATATAGGATTAGGATTTTGATTAAAAATTAGTAGACATTCCCAAAAACAAATAGGATTAGAGTCTTGATTCAAAAAAATAAAACATTCCCAAAAGAAAACAAATGATCAGGGTTTTGATTCAAACCTTAAAAACAGGGCACATTCTGAAAAGAAAACATAGGATAAAGGTTTTGATTAAAAAATATCAGACATTTTCGAAAAATAAAATAAAAGATTAGTTTTTTTTATTGAAAAAGAGGAAATGTTCCGAAGAAAAAACATAAGTTATGGTTTTGATTCAAAACTGATAAAAAGGACATACTAGGAGAAAAAAGCATAGGATAAGGGTTTTATTTCAAAAATAGGTGACATCCCAAAAAGAAAAAAATAAGATTTGGGTTTTGATTCAAATGTAGTAGGCATTTTGAAAAGAAAATATATAATTAGGATTTTGATTAAAAAATAGGAAACATTACTATAAGAAACCATATGATTATGGTTTTGATTAAAAAATAGTAGACATTGTGAAAAGAAAACATAGGATTATTGTTTTGATTCAAAAATAGCAGACATTCCCAAAAGAAAACATTGGATTAGCGTTTGTTTAAAAAAAATAGCCATTCTTTAAAAAAAAAAAAAGGAATATGGTTTTGAATAAAAAATAGCAGATATTCCCAAAAGATTTTCTTTTTCGAAATGTCTCATATTTTTTTAATCAAAACCCTATCAAATGTTTTCTTTTGTAACTTGCTACTTTAATGAAAGTTTCATAAACCCAAGGTTTTTTGAAACGACTTACTTTTTAGTCAAACCTTTAATCTTATGTTTTCTTTTGGGAATGTCTCTACAATTTTGAATCAAACAATAATCCTGTATGTTTTCTCCTTTTTAATTTCTAGTTTTTAACCTCAATGTACAACTATATGCCTTTTTTCGGGCTTACAACTCTTTTGAATCAAACCCTAGAATCGATAGTTTTTTAGTACTGCGTCCGGCTTTAATTAAAACGTGAATCCCATGTTTTCTTTTTTCTGTTGTCTGATTATATTTTGGTTTTTAATCAAAACCCTAATCCTATTTTTTTTTATAGTAATATATCTCAATCAAATCCATAAACCAATGTTTTCTTTTTGAAATGTCTCATATTTTCCCATCAAAACAATAGTTATATGTTTTCTTTTTCGTAATAGCTCATATTATTTAATCAAACCCCTAATCCTAAGTTTTTTTTAGAATGACTCCTATTTTTTAATCAAAACCATAATCTTATGTTTTCTTGTGGGAATGTCTGCTATTTTTGAATCAAAACAATAATCTATGTTTTTTTTGAAATGTTTCATATTTTTCAATCAAAACCCTAATCCTATGTTTTGTTTAGTGAATGTCTGCAATGTTTTGATAAAACCCTAATCCTATAGTTTCTTTTTTGAATGTCTACTATTTTTTAATCAACACAATAATCATATGATTTCCTATAGTAATGTGTCCTATTTTCAATTTTGAATCAAAACCTTAATTCTATGATTAATTTCAGAATGCCTACTATATTTGAATTAAAATCGTAATCCTATATTTTATTTTTGGAATGTCTCCAATCTTTCATTTAAAACATGAATCCTATGTTTTTTTTTTTCTTAATGTCTCCTATTTATTAGTTTAGAAACAAAACCGTAACCCTTTTTTTTTTCTTTTCAAAATGTCTCCTAACTTTTAATCAAAAATTTAATCCTTTCTTTTTTTTTTTTCCGAATCGCCCCGTGTTTACTTAATCAAAACCTCCTAATCCCATGTTTTCTTCTGTGGTTGTGTCCTATTTTTATGTTTTGAATCAAAACCGTAATCATTTGTTTTCTTTTTTTGAATGTCTCTTTTTAACCAAAAGTCTAAATCCTATCTTTTATTTTAAATCCTGTTAAAATTTTACGAATTCATCCGAGAAAGTGATCATTTATATTCATAAAATCTAATCCTATGTTTTCTTGGATTGTCTCACCTTTCTGAATCAAAACCGAATCCCATGTTTTCTTTTCTTAATGTCTCATATTTATCGTTTTAACTCATTAAAAGCCTAATCCTTTTTTTTTTGTACCAATGATGATGAATCAAAACAATAATCCCATATTTTCACTGTGAATATCTCCAGATATCAACCCAAACCATAATTCGAGAAAGTTAGAATGGCTCTTATTTTGAATCAAAACCATAACGGCGTTTTCTTATTGAACAACACAATTTTAAATTAAAACCCTAATTTACGGTTTCTTCGCATCGTCTGCTATTTCAGATCAAACCCCAATCCAAGCTCACAGTAATGTTCCTATTTTTCAATCAAAACCGAACCGTTTCTGCATGACCTCACCATACTGAATCCCATGTTGAAACTGTCCTCGTTTCCCGAAAAACAAAACCCAACTTATTTTTCTTCTTCTTATCATATGATAGGCTGTCTTGAATGATAACTCATGCCTGGATTTTTGAACAGTTTCATTTTAATCAAGAATCCACTTTTGATGTTATTATTGAATTGAAAATCAATGAACAACCATGAGGATCAAAGAGCTACGAGGTCATCATGGACACAAAACAATATGTATCAAACCTATCGATCTCAAATTTAGTTCAACCTCACTTTCTCGCCGGATAAACCTCGAACCACATTTAAAATGAGATAAATATTTTCTCCCAAATCGGCCTCACGACAGACAAGGAAGATCACGCATGCTATACACTCAACCTAAGTTTATCTCAGAGACGAGGGCTACCGACATCCACTTTTCTGTACGCCCATCCAAAAATACCCCTTCAAGCTCATTAATAATCTAGTACATGCAAGTAAGTCTCCATCTACATACACAACTAAACAAAGAACTAAGGATCTCTCTCGTTTGTAGGAAGTTCTAGACATGAAGAACAACGAGCCAAGACATAAATCAACCCAATACACTTTCAGATCAGTATTGAGACTTGTTTGTTTGTGCATCAAAATCTAACACTTCAGATAACAAACTCAAGCAAACATTCTAAAAGCAAATGCATAAGAGGCGCCTCCTATTCAATAAT
Source organism: Dioscorea cayenensis subsp. rotundata (assembly GCF_009730915.1). Taxonomy (NCBI): domain Eukaryota; kingdom Viridiplantae; phylum Streptophyta; class Magnoliopsida; order Dioscoreales; family Dioscoreaceae; genus Dioscorea; species Dioscorea cayenensis. The sequence continues at coordinate 34,617 of NW_024087242.1, forward strand.
GACGAAAAGAATAATCCCACCAACGACGATCCTCCAGCTCTGGGTTGGTATGA
>NW_024087243.1:0-13099 GCF_009730915.1 Dioscorea cayenensis subsp. rotundata
ATATTTTTAATCAAACCCCTCATTGGAATGTGTTCTACTTTTGAATTAAAACCCTAATCCTTTGTTTTTTTTTTAATGCCTCCTATTTTTCAATAAAAAACGCTAACCTATTTTTTCTTTTTGGAATGTCTGCCATTTTTCAATGAAAATTCTAATCATATGTTTTCTTTTCAAAATGATGTCTATCCACAATCAAAGCCTCCGAGTTAATATGTTTTTAAAAAAAGGAGATATCCCTAAAAGTGTTATTACTAATCTCTAACTTTCTAATAAAAATAAATCCTAGCGTTTCTCATTTTCAATGTGGGCCAAGTATTTTCTAAATCAAAAACCCTAATCATTTTTTTTCTCTAGAAATGTCCGCCATTTCTTTTAAAACAAAAAACCAAATCCTATGTTTTATATAGTTATGTCCCATATTTTTAAATCAAAATAATAATCCTATGTTTTCTATCATAAGTTTTCTTTTCGGAATGGCTTCTATTTTTAATCAAATCCTTAATCTTATGTGTCTTTTGGTAATGTCTACTATTCTTTTATTCAAAACCCTAATCCCATATTTTTCTTTCCATAATAGCTCATATTTTTCAATCAAAACAATAATCGTATGTCTTTTTTCTTAATGTCTCCTATTTATTAATTTTCAATAAAAACTAAAATCCTATGTTTTCTTTTCTTAATGTCTACTATTTTTGAATGAAAACACTAATATTATATTTTCTCTTAATAATGCCTCCTAGTTTTTAATCAAACCATAATCCTATGTTTTCTTTTTTGAATGTGTCCTATTTTTCAGTTTTGAATAAAAATCCAAATCCTTTGTTCTATTTTTGGAATGTATAGTTGATTTGAATCAAAACCCTAATACTATATTTTGTTTAAAGAATGTCTGATAATTTTTTATCAAAACCCAAATCTGATGTTTTCTTTTCTGAATGTCTCATAATTTGAAATCAGAACCCTAATCCTATCTTTTCTTTTTGGAATGCCTCTTATTTTTCTCAATAAAATACTTAATCCTATATTTTCTTTTCAGAATGCCCACTATTTTTGAATCAAAATCCAAATCCTACATTTTCTTATGGTAATGTCTCCTATTTTTTAATCAAAACTCTAATCCTGTGTTTTCATTTGGGAATGTCTGCTATTTATGAGTGAAAACAATAATTTTGTGTGTTTTTCATAATGTCTAATACATTTCAATCAAAACCATAATCCCGTGTTTGTTTTTGGAATGGCTCCTATTTTTCATATCTTTTCTTAATGTCTACTATTTTTTAATCAAAACCATAATCTTTTGTTTTCTTTTATAATGCCTCCTTTTTTAATTAAAACTATAATCCTTTGTTTTTATTTCGGAATGTGTCATATTTTTTAGTTTTGAAGCAAAACCCAAATTCTTTGTTCTCTTTTTAGAATGTCTCATTTTTTTAATCAAAACCCTAATACTATCTATTGTTTTAGGAATGTCTAATAATTTTGAATCAAAACCCAAATATGATGTTTTCTTTTCAGAATGTCTCATATTTTTAAATAAAAAATCTAATCATATATTTTCTTTATTGAATGCCTCCTATTTTCAATTAAACCGTTAATCCAGTTTATTTCTTTTCATAATGTCTACTATTTTTGAATCAAAATGCTAATCCTATGTATTCTTATAATAATGTTTCCTATTTTTCAATCAAAAACATAAACCTATGTTTTCTTTTGCCAATGTCTACTTTTTTTAAAAAAAAACTCTAATCCTGTGTGTTTGTTTGGGAATGTCTTCTATTTTTGAATCAAAACAATAATTCTATGTTTTATTTTCATAATGTCTCGTATTTTTTAATCAAAACCATTATCCTGTTTTTTCTTTTTGGAACGCTATTTTTTCAATCAAAATACTAATTTTATGTTTTCTTATATGAATGGCTGCCATTTTTTAATCAAAAACCAAATCCTATGTTTTCCTTTGGAAATGTCACATATTTTTCAATCAAAACCATCATCTTGTGTTTTTTCTTTTCGAAATGCCTTCTATTTTCAATCAAAACACTAATCTTATGTTTTCTTTTGGGAATGGCTTCCATTTTTTAATGAAAACTCAAATCCTATGTTTTCTTTTGGAAATGTCACATATTTTTCAGTCTTTAGTCAAAAACCATAATCCTAAGTTTTATTATAGTAATGTGTCGTATTTCTCAATCAAAACCCTAATCCTATGTTTTCATTTCATAATATCTCATATTTTTCAATAAAAAATAATCATATGTTTTTTTTCTTAATGTCTCCTATTTAGCAGTTTTCAATCAAAACCCAAATCATTTGTTTTCTTTTCTTAATGTCTTCTAGTTTTGAATCAAAACCCTAATCTTATGTTTTCATTTTCGTAATGCCATCTATTTTTGAATCAAAACCATAATCCTATGTTTTCTTTTCCGAATGTGTACTAATTTTTAATTTTGAATCAAAACCCAAATCCCTTGTTATCTTTTTGGAATGTCTCATTTTTTTTAATCAAAATCCTAATACTATCTTTTGTTTTAGGAATGTCTGCTAATTTTTAATAAAAATTCAAATTAGATGTTTTCTTTTCAGAATGTCTCATATTTTAAAATCAAAACAATAATCCTATGTGGCTGGAATGCCTCCTATTTTTGCAATCACGTCTTTAATCGATATATTTCTTTTCGAATATCTGTAATCTAATCGGAACCCTAATCTGTTTTCGTCAAGTATTGTCCTATTTTCAACCGAAAATAAGCATCCTATATGTTTTCAGCTGATGAGATGTCTACTATTTTTTTAATCAAACCCATATTTATATGTTTTCCTTTGGGAATGTCAGGTATTTTTGAATCAAAACAATAATTTTATGTTTTCTTTTCACAATGTCTCATATTTTTCAATCAAAACAATAATCCTGTGGTTTTATTTTAAGAATGGCTCCTATTTTTCAATCAAAACATTAATCTTATATTTTCTTTGAGAATAGCTGCTATTTTTTAATCAGAATTTGTCCTATTTTATTGTTGTGAATCAAAACCCAAATCTTTTGTTCTCTTTTTGAAATGTCGCATTTATTTGAATCAAAACCCTAATTATATCTTTTCTTTTTGAAATTTATGCTAATTTTTAACCTAAACCCTAATTCAATGTTTTCATTTGGAATGCCTAATATTTTTCAATCAAAATACTAATCCTATGTTTTTTGCAAAATGCTTACTATTTTTGAATCAACACGCTAGTACTATGTTTATTTTTAAAATGTCACCTATTTTTTGTTTTTAACCAAAACACTAATCCTAGATTTTCTTAGAGTAATGTCTCATATTTTTCAATCAAAAAACTAATCCTATGTTTTCTTTTTGAAATAACTCATATTTTTCAATCAAAACCATAATCCTATGTTTTTTTGAAATGTCTACTATTTTCAATCAAACATAGGTTTAGGGTCTTGATTTAAAAAATGAGATATTTCAGAAGATAACTATTAAGGGTTTGATTCAAACTGAAAAATAGGACAAATTCCAAAAAGAAATCATAGTACTAGGGTTTTGATTGAAAAATTGTAGTTATTTAAAAAGGAAAACAAAGGATTAGTGTTTTCATTGAAAAATATGAGGCATTCTGAAAGGAAAACATCGGATTAACGTATTGATTAAAAGTTAGCAGATATTCCCAAAACAAAAGATAGGATTGGTGTTTTGATAAAAAAAATGAGACATTCCAAAATGAAAACAATGGATTAGGGTTTTCATTCAAAACTGAAAAAATAGAACACATTTCGACAAAACATAGAGGATTAGTGTTTTGATTAAAAAATAGGACACATTACAAAAAGAAAAATAAGCATAGGATTAGGGTTTTGATTGAAAGATAGGAGACATTGCGAAAAAAAAACATAAGAATAATGTTTTGATTCAACAATAGGATACATTCAAAAATAGCTGACATTCCCGAAAGAAAACATAAAATTAGAATTTTGATTCAAAAATAAGATACATTCCAGAAAAGAAAACATAATATTAGGATTTTTATTCAAAAATAGGAGTCATTACGAATAGAAAACATAGGATTATTATTTTTATTAAAAATTAGCAGAGATTTCCCAAGCAAAAGATAGGAGACATTACTCTAGGAAAACTTATTATTAGGGTTTTGATTAAAAATTTAGTTTAGTCTTTCATTTTATTGTTGTTATTGCTATTTTTTAAATTAATTAAATCATAAAACTAAACCATGTAGCAAGAAAAGGGATATTGTGCTTTAGTGTTGGTATGATCGCAGCTTACAGAAGTTCACCCAAGTTGAAAAAGAAAGGATTACATTTTGATTGAAAATTAGGGGACATTTCTAAAGGAAAACATAAGATTATGGTTTTGATTAAGAAATAGAAGGCGTTCCGAAAAAAAAAAACCATAGGATTACGGTTTGATTGAAAAATATGAGACATTACTAAATCCAATGTTTTCTTTTGCAAACAAAACCCAAATCCAATGTTTTCTTATAGTAATTCTCCTTTTTTTAAAACTATATTAGACATTACTATAAGAAACAATAGGATTAAGCTTTTGATTCAAAAATAGTAGATATTCCGAAAAGAAAAGAAAGGATTAGAGTTTTAATTAAAAACCAGGAGACATTTTGAATAAAAAACCAAAGGATTATGGTTTTGATTCAAAACTGTAAAATAGGACTCGTTCCAGAAAGAAAACATGTGATTACGGTTTTGATTTAAAGATAAGAGATTTGACAAAATTAAAACATTGTATTAGTGTTTTGATTCAAATATAGTAGGCATCTCGAAAATAAAATATAGGATTACCGTTTCGAATGAAAAATAGGAGACATTCCAAAAAGAAAACAACTATTATGGTTTTGATTTAAAAATACGAGATATTTTGAAAAGAAATCATAAGTTTAGGGTTTTGATTCAAAACTTAAAAATAAGACATATTGCAAAAAAAAAACATAGGATTCGGGTTTTGATTAAAAAATATTAGACATTACGAAAAGAAAACATAGAATTAGTGTATTGATTCAAAACTTAAAAATAGGGCTTTGATTCAAATATAGTAGGCATTCCAAAAATAAAACATAGGATCTAGATTTTGATAGAAAAAATGGGACATTCCAAAAAGAAAACATAGGATTATAGTTTTGATTCAAATATACTAGCCATTCCATAAAGAAAACATAGGATTTGGGGTTTGATTCAAAACACTAATCTAATGGTTTTCTTATAGTAATGTCTACAATCAAAAATAGAGTTTTGAATCAAAAACCTAATCTTTTCATTATTAAAAGAAAACAAAGGATTAGGTTTTTGATTAAATAAAATGAGACCTTCCAAAAAAATAAACGATTAGCGTTTTGATTCAGAATTGAAAAATAGGATGCATTCCGAAAAGAAAACTTAGGATTAGGGTTTTAATTAAAAATTACCAGACATTCTAAAAGGAAAAAAAGGATTAAGTGTTTGATTGAAAAATAGGAGAGATTCCTCTAAGAAAACAAATGTTAGGGTTTTGATTCAAAACTAATAAATAGAAAAGATTAAGAAAAGAATACATAGGATTCGTGTTTTAATTGACAGATAAGAGACATTCCAAAAAGGAAACAGAGGATTAGTGATTTGATCGAAAAATAGTTGACATTAGTATAAGAAAACATAAGATTATTCTTTTGAATGAAAAATAGGAGAAATTATTATTAGAAAACATAAGATTAGGGTTTTGATTCAGAAATAGTAGACATCCTGAAAAGTAAACATACGATTAATGTTTTGATTGATAAATTTGAGCCATTTGGAAAAAAAACATAGGACTATGTTTTTGATTGAAAAGTAGCATACATTAATAAAAGAAAGCATAAAATTAGTTTTTTCATTAAAAAATAAGAGGCATTCAAAAAAAATGTAGGATTAGGATTTTGATTAAAAAATATGAGACATTAGGAAAAGAAAACATACAAATATGGTTTTGATTCTAAAATTGCAGGCATTCTCAAAAGAAAACATAAGTTCAGAGTTTTGATTTAAAAATACGAGGCATTTTGAAAAGAAAACATGCGATTTGAGTTTTGATTTAAAAATTGGAGGCATTAAAAAAAATCTTATGATTTTGGTTTTGATTAAAAAAATATGAGATATTGCATAAAGAAAACATACAATTATTCTTTTGATTAAAAAATAGCAGACATTCCCAATGGAAAACATAAGTTTAAGGTTTTGATTGAAAAATAGGAGACATTACTATAGGAAAGAATAAGATTAGGGTTCTGATTTTAAAAAATAGTTGGCATTCAGAAAAGAAAACATAGAATTATTATATTGATTAAAGAATATGAGATACTCAGAAAAGAAAAAAAGGATTAGGGTGTTGATTCAAAACTAAAAAATAGGACCAATTCCAAAAAGAAACTAGAGGATTAGTGTTTTGATTGTAAAATAGGAGACATTCCAAAAATTTAACATAGGATTAAGGTTTTGATTGAAAAAGAGGAGGCATTCAAAAATGAAAAAACATAAGATTAGGGTTTTGAATGAAAATATATGAGACATTTCCAAAAGAAAACATCAGATTAGTGTTTTGTTAAAAAAAATTAGCTGAAATTCCCAAAACAAAAGATAGAATTATGGTTTTGATTCAAGAAAATGAGACATTGCTGAAAAGAAAACAAAGGCTTAAGGTTTTGATTCAAAACAGAAAAACACGAGACATTCCACAAAGAAAACAAATAATTTGGGTTTTGATAAAAAAAATAGGAGACATTACAATAACAAAACATAGTATTAGGGCTTTGATTCATAAATAGTAGACATTCTAAAAAAAACATAGGATTTGGGTCTTGATAAAAAAACAGAAATATTCTAAAAAGAAAAAAAGGATTCTGGTTTTGATTCAAAATTGAAAAATATGACACATTCTGGAAAGCAGACATACTATTAGGGTGTTGTTGAGAGATAGGAGGCATTATGAAAAAAACATAAGATTAGGTTTTCGATTTAAATATAGTAGCTATTCCGAAAAGAAATCATAGGATTATGGTTTTGAATGAAAAATATGGGACATTACTACAAAAACATAGGATTATTGTTTTTGATTCAAAACTTCCAAACATTCCCAAAAGAAAACATAAGATTAGAGTTTTGATTAAAAATAGGAGGCATTGAAAAAAAAAACCTAAGATATGGGTTTCGATTAAAAAATATGAGACATTATGGAAAAAAATATCCGATTATTATTTTGATTAAAAAATTGAAGACATTCCCAAAAGAAAACATAAGATTAGGGTTTTGATTCAAAAATAGGAGACATTCTAAAAAGAAAACATAGGATTAGTATTTTTACTCAAAACTTATAGGCATTATGAAAAGAAAACATAGGATTAGGTTTTTGACTAAAAATTAGCAGAGATTCCCTAAACAAAAGATAGGAGACATTACTCTAAGAAAACATATTATTAGGGTTTTGATTAAAAACGTAGGTTAGTCTTTCATTTTATTATTATTATTGTTCTTTTTTAATTAATAAGATAATAAAAATAAACTATGTAGCAAGAAAAAGGGGAAGGGTTACAACATGATGACTTCAGATGAGGTCACCCATCCTAGTGTTACTCTCATCCAATCTTGCTCAACTTTGATGTTTTGATGGATTAAGTGCTTTATTGTTGGTATGATCGCACGTGACTGAACAACAAACATGTTGAAAAAAGAAAGGATTCAGCTTTTCATTGAAAAATAGGGGATATTTTTGGAAGAAAACATAAGATTAGGGCTTTGATTAAAAAATAGCATGCATTCCGAAAAGAAAAAATAGGATTAGGGTTTTGATTGCAAAATATGAGAGATTACTAAATCCAATGTATCCTTTTGCAAACAAAACCCGAATACTATATTTTCTTATAGTAATGTCTCCTATTTTTTGAAAAATTAGAGACACTACTCTAAGAAAACATAGGATTAGAATTTTGATTTAAAAATAGCAGACATTCCGAAATGAAAAGAAAGGATTAGATTATTCTATTTGAAAATTGGAGACATCCCAAAAAGAAAGTAAAGGATTGGGATATTGATTCAAAATTGAAAAAATGGGGCACATTCCGAAAGAAAACATAGGATTAGGATTTTGATAAAAAGATAGGAGAAATTCCAAAAAGAAAACTTATGATTAGAGTTTTGATTCAAACATAGTAACAATTAAAAAAGAAAAAACATAGGATTAGGGTTTTCATTGAAAAATAGGAGACACTACTATAAGAAAACATAGGATTAAATTTTTGATTAAAAAAATAGAAGACATTCTAAAAAAAATATACTATTAGAGTTTTGATTGAAAAATATGAGACATTTCGAAAAAGAAACACAAGATTATGGGTTTGATTAAAAAATAGCAAACATTCCTCAGACTAAATATAGGATTACAGTTTTGATTAAAATATATTATGCATTCAGAAAGGATAATATAGAATTAGGGTCTATCAGCTTGCTTCTTTGACCTAGGTGCCATGATCTGCCAAATTTAAACAAAATTAGTCAAACAAGTTGATAAAACTATACTGCAGAAATCCATACGGCCGTGTGGAATTTCCGCACGCCAGTGTGGATTCACGGGGCGTGAGAACCGCACGGCCAGGTATCAACAATCCAAAAATACAACTCAATAATATCTCTACCTTCGTTCTAAACATAAATCATTGTTCCAATTGAAGAAACGAAGCATTATTAACCAGATTAATCAATAGAAATCATGAATTGATGAAGAAGATGATGAAAAAGGATTTACCGATGAGGAGTAAGAAAATGAAGAGCCGGCCGGAAAACTTAGCTATAATCCCACTAAACTGACGCTATGGACTCGGAGAGTAGTGTGAGAGTGTTTTCAAGTGAAAAAGGAGTTGTGAGGAGGGAGAGAAATCATCCTCTTTAAACAGTAACTCGCGACTTTTGACGCTCAGAGCATCCACACGGGCGGTGGAAATTCCCCACGCCCTGCGCCTCACTTCAAAAAGCTCCACAGGGCGATGCACGGCCCCTATGCACCTCGGGAAAAACTCTCACCGACTTAGAACGATCTCCCACGGGCGTGCGGAAAAATATCCATGCCTCGCAGCGCTGGACCCACAGGCCGACGCACGCCCCGTGGCTTCCCTCGACATCCAAGAAAGATATCGAGCTCCACACGCCCGCAGCGGAAATTCCCCACGGGCGTGGACATTCATAAAGCCCAATTCACGGGGCAGCCGCACGCCCCGTGTCTCCTGGATGGAGGGAGCAACCTGCAGAGTTTCGCGACGCGGCGCGGAAATTACCCACGCCCGTGCGTGGTTCACAAGGTCATCCACAGGGGCGAGTTCACGCCCCTGTGTATTCTCAGGAAAATCTGCCCAACTCTACAGGAGGCACACGCCTGTGTGGAAATTACCCACAGGGCGCAGCGCGATCACATGGTCATCCACAGGGCGACCACACGGCCCCCGTGTCCCTCTCTCGATGAGTTCACAAGACACATCCACCCGGGCGTGCGGAAATTCCACACGCCCGTGTGTTTTCTCTGATGACTTAGAAAAACCTGCAGCTCTGCAGAACTAGTCTGAACATGTCTACACACTCAGAGCCTGCCCTATTATGCAAAATTTACCAGATAAAAACACGAAATAGAACTCAGACAACCAAACTTCGCCAAATCGCAACAAAACACACAATGAATTCTTTTAAAAACCCACAATAAAATCGCAGCACAAGCACTCAACAATTGAAACACCAATAATTAACAATTTATTCTTGCAAACAAACTAAACTAAAAGGTACGAAAACAGTAAACACTTGGGTTGCCTCCCAAGAAGCGCTTGTTTAACGTCACTAAGCTTGACGTATCTTTCTTACCTCACGGGGGTTCATGAATGAAGGTTGCCCTCTTACCCATAACTTGAAAGCATGATGAGCAAAGTCTCTTGAGTGTAGAGGGTGTACTATCGGGCTTTGGACCACCTAGCAATCGTTCATCCAACTTCCTTGGCTCATGTACGTCTCCAACAGTCTTGGGGCATTTTCGGTGGCATCTCCTAACACTCTTCATTTTCCGGAGCACCTTCTTCAAGATCCCCGGGGTAAATGTTTCCTCTCCATTCGAACCAAACATCATTACTTCTTCATTGCTCTCCTCTTGGTCGAACAAACCTTCATACAGATCTGGGTTGAACATTTCCTATATATATATTCATCAACAATCCTCATCGAGAGTGTCTAGAAAAATACAAAGTGTCATCAAAATTGAGAGAATGCCGCATGGCTTCAGCAAAGGCGGTAGTGAGCTTATCGTCTCCGACTCTCAATGTGAGCTCTCCGCGTCCCATGTCAATCAATGCTTTGGAAGTCCGAAGAACGGGTCTACCAAGTATCAAGGGTACATCTCGCATCCCTCACTCGACATCTATCACTACAAAGTCAACTCGAAAAATGTACTTGTCAACCCTTGACAAGCACGCCTTCAATGATGCCTCCCTGGATGTCGACTGCCTCAGATCCGCCAATCGTAAAAATTATTCGAGTAGGCCCTCGGCTCACCCAAGCCCTAGCTTTTTGGAAGAAAGTATATGGCATGACGCTGATACTTGCCCCTCGAATCGCCAAATGTCATTTCCTCACCTAAGTTGCTGATGTTACACGGAATAATGAAGCTTCCCGGGTCCTTCTTCTTGTTCGGCATGTTCTTGTGCAACAACGCCGAGCATGAAGCATCAAGCACCACTGAAGCACTCTCCTCCAATTTCCTCTTCTTGGTTAATAGGTCTTTCAAGAAGTTCGCATACTTGGGCATTTGAGCCAAAGCCTCAACAAAAGGAATGTTGATGTGGAGTTGCTTGAACAAACTAAGGAACTTCTTATACTGTTCATCCCCTTGGTCATTCTTCAATCTAGAGGGATAAGGGATTCTTTCCTTGAAAGGTGGGGGTGCCACCTTTTTCTCTTTGTTTGCTCCCTCCTCAACCTCTATAACCTCGGGTGCATGTTCTTTCGACATCTCACTTGGAAGCCTCCCTTCAACCTCACGACCACTTCTCAAAGTGATCGCCTTCACATGTTCTCTAGGGTTGGTTTCCGTGTTACTTGGTAAACTTCCATGTGGCCTTTCGGAAAGAGATTTCGCAATTTGCCCAACTTGATTTTCAAGGTTGTGCAAGGAGTCAGTGTAATTGCGAAGTGTAGCCTTGACTGATTCAAACCTTGTATTTGCTGATTGAACAAATCTAGCCAAGTGCTTCTCCAAATCCGTCATTCTGGTTTCCAAGCCTGAAATTCTGTTTTCCACTTGAGGGGCTTGTAGTTGTTGTTGGAACCCCGATGGTCCCATGGTCTTTTGTGGTCCTTGATTACTCCATGAAAAGTTTGGGTGATTCTTCCAACCTGAATTGTAGGTGTTGTTGTATGGATTCCCTTGAGGTCTCATGCCATTACCTACAAAGTCAACATTCTCAACTAAAGAAACATCACCTATAACGATTGGGCAATCGGAGGGAGCATGTCCTCCACCACAACCGTGCAATTGGTAATGGCTACTAACTCTATCTCAAGCTATAAGATCTAGCTTCTACTCAAACTCCACTTCGGCCGCCAATGAAGTTACGCGATCAATTTCATGGAGACCGCCACCTTTTCCTTCTCCCTAGCGTGCCCAATCGTAGCTATTTAACCCCATTTCTTCAATCAATTGACGTGCTTCATCGGGGGTTTTGCTACCTAAGGTACCTCCTGCCGCCGCATCCAAGAGTTGTCTTATACTCGGGTTCAAACCATTGTAGAAGGTTTGAACAATAATCCACTCCGGTAATCCGTGTTGCGGACACTTTCGCAGGAGTTCCTTGAACCTTTCCCATGTCTCAAATAGAGACTCCAATTCCAACTACATAAAGTATGAGATCTCATTCCTAAGTTTTGCTGATTTTCTGGGAGGGAAATAACAGGCTAGAAAAGCTTCTACCATCTCCTCCCATGTAGTGATTGATGCTCTAGGTAATGAGTGTAGCCACTGCTTCGCTTTCCCCTTTAAGGAAAATGGGAAGGCTCTTAATTTGATGGCATCTATCACACCATTTATCTTCAGCATGTCGCACACCTCGAGGAAGCTCTCTATGTGACTGTTTCGATCCTCATCGGCCAAACCGTTGAATTCAGTGCGGATCACGTGCATATGGATGAATGCCGCTTTAGCTCAAAGTTCGACATGAATTGGGGACGTATAATACTCGATTCTCGTCCCCAACACTCGAAGGTCCGCATAATCGGATAGTGTTCGTTGTTGCTCATTTTGTTCCTGGCCATGTTTTCGCATCCTTCTACTTCCAAATCACCGGATTAGGTTGTTTCGTGTACGAGTTCTTTCCCTTTCTTCTAAGTGTATTGCTCAGCTTAGGACTCCTTCAATCAATATTGATGGATTCCCTCGGGTCATAACCTGGAGCAGCACCAAAAATAAGAAAAAAGAAAATCAGAATGATGATAAAATAAGAAGATATGAAATAGAATGTGTGGTGAAATAGCTAAGAAAACAAAGTGCAAAGTATCTCTAAACACCTAGCTCCCCGGCAACGGCGCCAAAAACTTGACAAGGTCCCCTTGCATATATCCCGCAAGTGCACGGGTTTGTCTAAGTAATAACCACAGGTGAACGGGGTCGAATCCACAGGGAGTAGGGAGTAAAGACACTTAATTCGATTCATAGCTATGTGGAGTATCAATAATGATAAGTGTGGTAATGATTCAATTCTCAGAAATTAAAAGCAACAAGTAAGAGAGCAAAAGTAAGGAGGAGGCAAGGCAATCAATAAAGATGGGGTACTCGGATGATGCTTCACCTAGGATAATCGCTTCAAGTGCAAGAACTCTCTATTATGCTTCCTAATCAATGCAATGGTGAGTCGTGGAAATCCATACATACATAGTCACAAATCTAAGGTCAACTATGCCTAACTCTATACATGTCCCGGAGGAGAAATCGAACAATCTCAACACATCACACTCGCATAGAGTTGCAATGAGCTCTAGGGATTCCAAGTGATAAATCTCTTCCTAGATTTAGACCCTAACCCTTTGGTCCAGCGAAGGTCC
>NW_024087244.1:0-61860 GCF_009730915.1 Dioscorea cayenensis subsp. rotundata
GATTGTTTGGATCCTTATAAGCAAGGGGACCTTGTCACTCTCCATGGAGCTAGTTACAATCAACAATGAAATCGAATGGAAAAAAAGTAATACATAGAGAAAACCGCTCAGTATTCATGTCGATGGTCTTGTGGAGTAGCCTCGTCTTCTCTAAAGGTCCCCTTGTCTGGCCTAGGGTAGAACTTCCCGAATCGATGTCGACGAAAACTTCCCCAATAAGTGGAGTGCGGTGTTAAAGCCATAGAACCTCTCTAAAAGACTTGCCAAAACCCCTCTAAACCGTAGCCGCAAGCCACTCAATAGTTGGAGAAAATATGGAAAAGAAGATGCAGAAATCAGTGCTGAATCGCGGATTTTAAAGGGCTGGAATCGGGCAACCACACAGGCATGTGGATGTTCGACACGCCCATGTAGAATTTCCACACTGGCATGGGAATTTTCCACACAGGTGTGTGGATTCTTTGAACATCTGATTTTCAGCCGACTATGAACAGTAACATGCTACAATGATTTGATACAGTTCTTTCCTACAGTATCGGCCAAACATACTCCCGAAACCACATTTTTCATCCGGGTAAGATAAACGGGCACACGTTTATGCCGTAGATCGCGTCGCTTCTTCAATAAACGGGTTTATTGGTGAAGATCTTCCTATCATTGCACAAGTTGGGATACGCAAATGTGATTGCCTTCGTGCCCCTCCAATTCATTGTAATGGCTTGAATACAAGTAGGTTGGCACACATTCACGTATCTTAGAGCCCTACTTGTGTCTTCGCGTTTGTTTCTTCCAAGATTCCACCAAATACTGCATTCACGATCTACTTTTGGCTTCTTTTCTTAAAACTTAGCTTCACAACCCAACATGCGCAAAAGAACACAAATACACATGTATTAGCGCTCAAACCTGATAAAAGTAGTGCTCATCGTAATGAAAGAATACTTTGCATTCTTAACACACAAGCACTTATCAGTTTAGCACTCCATGGAGCAAGATACAATCAATAATAAAATCGAAAGGAAAAACATGCAATCCATAATTAAAACCCCTTTGTAGTTCGTATCGGTGGTCTTGTGGAGTAGCCTCATCTTCTCCAAAGGTTCCCTCATCAATCCTATGGCACACCTCACCGAATCAATGTCGATGAAAGCTCCACCAATAACTATCTTACAAAGGAACACGGTGTTGAAAGCCTTAGAACCACTCTAAAAACCTTGCCAATGCCTCTCCAAACCCTAGCTGCGAGCGCCTCCAAAGTTGGGGAGAAGATGGGAAAGGATTCTTTAAAACGCCTCAAATCGTGACTTAAATAAGGCTAGAATCGGGCATCTACATGGGTTTGTGGAATTTCCACATGCCTGTGTGTATCTCTAGGAATTGAATTTTCAGCGAGCTATGAACAGTAACAAGATCCCCTTGCTTATATCCCGCAAGTGCACGGGTTTGTCGAAGTAATAATCCCGGGTGAGCGGGGTCGAATCCACAGGGAGTAGGGAGTAAAGACACTTAATTCGAATCTTAGCTATGTGGAGTATCAAGAATGATAAGTGTGATAATGATTCAATTCTCAGAAATTAAAAGCAACAAGTAAGAGAGCAAAAGTAAGGAGGGGGCAAGGCAATCGATAAAGATGGGGTACTCGGATGATGCTTCACTTAGGATAATCGCTTCAGGTGCAAGAACTCTCTATTATGCTTCCTAATCAATCCAATGGTGAGTCGTGGAAATCCTTACATACATAGTCCCAAATCTAAGGTCAACTATGCCTAACTCTATACATGTCCCGGAGGAGAAATCGAACAATCTCAACACCTCGCACTCGCATAGAGTTGCAATGAGCTCTAGGGATTCCAAGTGGTAAATCTCTTCCTAGATTTAGACCTAACCCTTTGGTCTAGGCGGAAGGTCCCTAGCCACAATTAAGCCCTAGATACTAAGATCACCTCAACGCTTCACTCCATTGCACGCGCAACTAGGTCCCAGTAGAGGTTCATCCCTTAGACAATTCACTCTATTATGGCCGCAAAGAACTCGAGGAACAGAGGTAGAATCTATAACATCAGAGGGGAAAGGGGACGCTCCTGTACCTCTCGACTCACCCTCTCAACCCTCTCCAACCTAGCTTTGTCTAACGCTCGTGGTGTGTCACTCACTCACAAGGTTACCAACAAGAACTCTCAACTCTAGTGTCACTTTAGGGGAAATGTTCATACAATCAAGCATTCAAGCTTGGAACTCACAATAAACATCAATTTATTGAAAGCATAATAAAGAAGTTCAATGAAACGAATAGATCCTATGGTTCACAATCATCCAAGTACCCACTAGGGGTTTAGCTCTCCATGGAGCTTAGTACAATCAAAGAAATAGAATGTAAAAGCAATGAATCCATAAAGAAACCCCCTTGATAGTCATGTCGATGGTCTTGTGGAAAGTCCTCTACTCTTCGTCCAAGGATTGCTTCGTCCGGTATAGGATACGGCTCGATCGAAGCTCCCCTACCAACCTTCTTCCTAATGGAATCACGATGTCGGAGCCGTAGAACCTCTCCAAAAACCTAGCCAATACCCCTCAAAACCCTAGCCGAAGCCCTCTCGCAAGTTGCGGAAAAGATGGAGAAAAGAATACCAAAATCGGGGCTGAACCGGCTTTAAATAAGGCTGGAATCGGGCAACTCCACGAGCGTAGACGGTACACGCGCCCGTGCGGAATTTCCACACGGGCGTGGATAATTTCCACAAGCCCGTGTGGATTCTCTGTTTCTCTGATTTCTCGGCCGGCTGTGAACAGTGCTACTACAATAATTGCTACAGTTC
The DNA here is from genome assembly GCF_009730915.1 of Dioscorea cayenensis subsp. rotundata. NCBI lineage: Eukaryota > Viridiplantae > Streptophyta > Magnoliopsida > Dioscoreales > Dioscoreaceae > Dioscorea > Dioscorea cayenensis. The sequence continues at coordinate 2,817 of NW_024087244.1, forward strand.
TCTGCTACAGTCTTCAACCTGAATAACTTCCCAATTCCATACTTTCATCGGGGTAACGCAAACGGGCACACATTCACGTCGTGAATCACTTGCTTCTTCAATGATATATATGTTGGTGGGGTTCTTGTTCTTGTATGCATAAGACGGAATGCTCGAGTGTGACTGCCTTTGTGCCCCTCCAAATGGATTTACTCACTCGAATGCGAGGAGGTTGGCACACACTCTAGCATCTCACACCTGCCCCTATGTCTTCGCGTTTGAACCTTAGCAAGATCTCCTCCAAAAATAGGTGCATTATGATCCACATTGACCTATTTCCTTCATACTTAGCCTCCACAGCCCCTACCGCGTAAAAGTAACATAAAAAAACACATATTAATGTAAAAACCCGAGAAAAGTAATGCTCAACATAAGGAATGAATGCTTCAGCATTCATATCGCATAAAAGCACTTATCAAAGCGATGAATCGCTATAGTGATTTGCGACAATACTTTGATATAGTAAACTGCTACAGTACTTCGCCAAAATACTCCCGAATTCACACTTTACGTCGAGACCACATGAATGAGTACACATCGATGTGGTAAATCATGCTGCATCTTCAATAATATCACATTTGATAAAAATCTTTCTAGTGTTGCACAAGTCGGAACACATGAGCGTGACTACCTTTGTGCCCATCTAATTTGCATGTTCACTCGAGCACAACGGAGGTTGGCACACACTCATATGTCTTTGAGCAAAACTTGTGTCTTCACATTTGTTCAATCGATGATTTCATTAACAAATTGTATCCACAATCTACTTTTGGTTATTTTCTTTCATAATTGTCTCTATAACCCTACATGTGCAAAAGAACACAAATACATGCATAAGCGATAAAACTTGAGAAAAGCAATACTCAATGTAAGAAAAGAATACTTCGTATTACTATTACAGAAGCACTTATCAATAAGATTAGGGTTTAGAATGAAAAATTAGAACACAATACTAAATCTTATGTTTTCTCTTATGAATAGAAGAAAAGAAAATATGGGATTCGGGTTTTTATTTAGAAATAGGAGACACTCTGAAAAAAAAATATAGGATTAGGGTTTTGAATGAAAAATATTAGGTATCACAAAAATAAAACATGGGATTAGGGTTTTGATTGAAAAATATGAGGTATGACCATAAGAAAACAAAGGATAGAACTTTTTCATGAAAAATAGGACACATATTGAAAAGAAAATATAGGAATAGGGTCTGATTAAAATGGAGCAGACATTTCAAAAAGAATAGAATGGATTAGATTTTTGATTGAAAAATAGGAGACCTTCCGGAAAAAAACATAGGTTGGGGTTTTGATTCAAAAGTGATAAATATAAGACATTAAGAAAAAAAACATAGGATTCGGGATTTGATTGAAAGATAGGAGACATTCCAAAAAGAATTAATAGGATTAGGGTTTCAATTCAAATATAGTATGCATTCCATAAAGAAAACATAGGATTATAGTCGTGATTGAAAAGTAGGAGACATTACTATAAGAAAACATATGGTTATAGTTTTCAATGAAAAAAATAGGACACACTCAAAAAAATAAGACATAGGATTTGGGTTTTGATGCAAAAAAATTGCAAACATTACAAAAAAACAAAAAGAAAGGATTAGGTTTTTTTGATTGAAAAGTGGGAGACATTCGTAAAAATGAAAACATAGGTTATGGTTTTCATTCAAAACTGATAAATAGGAGACATTGTAAAACATAAAACATATCATTCATGTTTTGATTGAAAAGATAGGAGACTCCAAAAAGAAAAAAATATAAGATTAGGGTTTTTGATTCAAAAAATGTAGATATTCCGAAAAGAGAAGAAAGGATTATTGTTTTGATTAAGTAATAATAGACATTCTAAAAAGAAAACAAAAGATTAGAGTTTTTGATTCAAAAATTGAAAAAAATAGGACACATTCTAAAAAGAAAACATAGGATTAGAGTTTTGATTCAAAAATAGCAGACATTCCAAAAAAATAAAGGATTTAGGTTTTGCTTGAGAAATGACAGACATTCTGAAAAAAAAACATACAGTAGTGTTTTGATTCATAACTGATAAATAGGAGACATTAAGAAAAATAAAACATAGGATTTTAGGTTTGATTGAAAAACAGGAGACATTACTATAAGAAAACATAGGATTAGGTTTTTGAATGAAAAATTAACAGACAATACTCAATGTTATGTTTTCTTTTTGGAATAGTAGGAGAGAAAACATAGGATTAAAAATGGAAAAGTAGGAGACATTTCTAAAACAAAAGATAAGATTTTGATTTTGATTAAAAAAAATAGGAGCCATTTCGAAAATAAAACATAGGATTACGGTTTTGATCAAAATATAGTAGGTATTTTGAAAGGAAAACATAGGATTAGGGTTTTGATTGAAAAATAGTAGGCATTCCAAAAATAAAACATAGGGTTAGGGTTTTGGTTGGAAAATAGGAGGATTTCGAAAAGAAAACAAAGGATTACGCTTTTGATTGAATAATAATAGACATTCCAAAGAAAACATGGGATTAGGGTTTTGAATAAAAATTAGTGAACATTCCGAAAATAAAATATAGGATTAGGGTTTTGATTAAAAAAAATAAACATTTTGAAAAGGTAACAAAGGATTGGGGTTTTGACTCAAAACTGAGAAAAAGGACAAATTCCGATAAGAAAACATAATACTAGCGTTCTGTTTCGAAAATAGCAGACATTCCGAAAGAAAAAGAAAGGATTAGTTTTTTCATTGAAAAATAGGGGACATTTCCAAAAAGAAACAAAGAATTACGCTTTTGATTCAAAAATAGCAAACTTTCCCAAAAGAAAATATAGGATGAGGATTTTGATTCAAAATAGTAGACATTCCAAAATGACAAGAAATGATTATAGTTTTGATTGAACAATCGGAGCCATTCATAAAAAAAAAACATAGGATTAGGTTTCTGATTTAAAAATAGGAGACATTACTATAAGAAAACAAGAGATTAGGATTTTGAATGAAAAATAAGAGACATTACTAAAATAAAACATAGGATTAGGATTTTTTTTCAGAAATAGTAGACATTCCTAAAATTAAACATAAGATTAGAGTTTTGATTGAAAAATATGAGACATTTAGAAAAGAAAACATAGGATTATGTTTTTGATCAAACAATAGGAGGCATATAAAAAAAAAGTTATGATTGGGGTCTTGATTAAAAAATAACAGACATTCCCAAAAGAAAACATAAGATTACGGTTTTGATTGAAAAATAGGAGACATTACTATAAGAAAACATAGGATTAGGGTCTTGATTGAAAAATAGTAGATATTCCGAAAATAAAAAACATAGGATTAGGGTTTTGATTGAAAAATATGAGACATTACAAGAAGAAAACATAGAATTAGGGTTTTAATTCAAAAATAGTATACATTCCAAAAAGAAAAGAACGGATTAGGGTCGTAATTAAAAAAAGGAGATATTCTAAAAAGAAAACAAAGGATTAGGGTTTTGATTGAAAGACAGGTGATACTCCTAGAAGAAATCAAAGGATTAGGGTATTGGTTCGAAAATGAAAAATAGGACACATCCCAAAAAGAAAATATATGATTAAGGTTTTGATTGAAAGACAGGAGACATTCTGACAAGAAAATATAGGATTAGTGTTTTGATTAAAAAATAGGAACCATTCAGAAAAGAAAACAAAGGATTAGGGTTTTGATTGAAAAATATGAGACATTGCGAAAAGAAAACATCAGATTAAGGTTTTGATAAAAATTAGCATACATTCCCAAAACAAAATATAGGACTAGGGTTTTGATTAAAAAAAATAAGACATTCCAAAACGAAAACAAAGGATTCTTCTTTTGATTCAAAATTATAATAGGACCCATTCCAAAAGGAAAACATAGGATTATTGTTTTGGTTAAAAAATAGGAGAAAATAAGAAAAGAAAATAGAGGACAAGGATTAGGGTTTTTATTCAAAAATAGGAAGTGTTATGAAAATAAAACATAGGATTAACTTTTTGATTGAATGATAGGAAACCTTGCGAAAAGAAAATATAGGAATAGAGTTTTGATTCAAATATAGTAGGCATTCCGGGAAAAAAAAACATATTATTAGGGTTTTGATTCAATAAAAGGAGACATTCAAAAACAACAAACATACCCAAAAGAAAAAATAAGATTAGGGTTTTGATTCAAAAATTGGAAGAATTTTGAACAGTAAACATAGTATTAGAATTTTTATTCAAAAATAGGAGCCATTATGAAAAGAAAAACATATGATTAGCTTTTTTTGATACAAATATAGTAGGCATTCGAAAATAAAACATAGGATTAGGGTTTTTGATTGAAAAAAATAGAAGACATTACAATATGAAAATATATTATTAGGGTTTTTATTAAAAAATAGTAGACATTACTAAAAGAAAATATCGGTTTAGTGTTTTGAATGAAAAATAGGAGACATTACTATAAGAAAACATAGTATTAGGGCTTTTATTTAGAAGTAGTAGACATTGCTAAAATAAAAAGTAGTGTTATGATTTTGATAGAAAAATATGAGACATTTCTAAAAGAAAACATAGGATTACTGTTTTGATTCTAAAATAGGAGACATTATCAAAAGAAAATATAAGATTAATGTTTTGATTGAGAATAGGAGGCATTCCAAAAAGAACATAGGATTAAGGTATGGATTGAAAAATATGAAATATTATGAAAATAAAACATAATATTATTGTTTTGATTAAAAAATAGCAGACATTTCCAAAAGAAAACTTAGGATTATGGTTTTGATTCTAAAATAGCGAACATTCCCAAATGAAAACAAAATATTAGGGTTTTGATTCAAAACTAAAAAATAGGAGACATTAAGAAAAGAAAACATAGGATTCAGCATTTGTTTGCAAAATAGGAGACATTCAAAACAGAAAACATATGATCAGAGTTTGGATTCAAAATTGAAAATTTGTAACATTTCAAAAAGGAAACATAGGATTAGGGTTTTGTTGCAAAAATACTAAACATTCACTAAAGAAAACACAGGATTAGGGTTTTGATTGAAAAAATAGGAGCCATTAAGAAAAAAGAACATAAGATTTTTGTTTTGATTGAATGATAAGAGATATTTAGGCATTCCAAAAAGTAAACACAGGATTAGGGTTTTGATTTAAAAAATAGGAGACATTACTATAAGAACACATAGAATTAGCGGTTTGATTTAAAAGTAGGAGGCATTCTAGAAAGAAAAACTTTGGATTAGGGTTTTATTGAAAAATATGAGACATTCCCAAAGAAAACATAGTATTAGTATTTTGATTTAAAAATAGGAGGCATTACGAAAAGATAACAATATATTAGTGTTTTGATTAAAAAATAGTAGACATTAAGAAAAGGAAACATGTGATTCGGGTTTTGATTGAAATATAGGAGACCTTATGAAAGGAAAACATATTATTAGGGTTTTAATTAAAATTTGCAAACAATGAAAAATCTTATTTTTTAATGAAAACATAAGATTTGGGTTTTGATTTAAAATAATAAGACATTCCAAAAAAAATAGAATTAGAGTTTTGATTGAAAAATATGAAACATTATGAAGATAAAACTTATGATAAGGGTTTTGATTTAAATCTGAAAAAATAGGACACATTCAGAAAAGAAAACAAAGAATTAGAGTTTTGATTAAAAAAATAAGGGACATTACCTATAGAAAACATTGGATTAGGGTTTCAATTCAAAAATAGAAGACATTCTGAAAAGAAAACGAAGAATTAGGGTTTTGATTGAAAAATAAAATTAGTAGACACCCCGAAAGTAAGACATAGGGTTGGGGTCTCAATTCAAAAAGAAAAAAAATAGTAGACATTGCGAAAAAAAAACATAAAATTAGGGTTTTGATTTAAATAAAGTAGACATTCTGAAAATAAAAGTTCGGATTAAAGTTTCAATTAAAAACCGTAAAAGCAAACATTTAAAAAAGAAAACATAGGATTAGCTTGTTAAATCAAAACAAAAATATGAGTCACTCCGGAAAGAGTTTTGATTCAAGACTTGAAGACATTCCAAGAAAAAACATAATACCATTACATTTTTTATAGAAAACCGAAATTTAGGTGACATTCCAGAAAGAGAAAAAAGGATTAGTGGTTTAGTTTAAAAATAGGAGACATGTCCAAAAGAAAATATAGGATTCGGGTTTAGATTAAAAAATAGGAGACATTCAGAAAAGACAACAAAGAATTAAGGTTTTCATTCGAAACTAAAAAAAGGAGATATGTTGGAAATAAAACATAAGATTAGGGCTCGATTATAAAATAAAAGACATTCAAAAAAGAAAACATAGGATTAGGGTTTTGATTCCAAAATAGGAGACATTCGGAAAGGATTAGGCTTTTTATTAAAAAATAGGAGCCATTTCGGAAAGAAAACATTGGATTAGGGTTTTGATTAAAAACTAGGAAACATTACTAGAAGAAAATATACGATTAGGGTTTTCATTCAGAAATAGAAGAAAATGCGGAAAGAAAACAAAGGATTAGGATTTTGATTAAAAAAAATTAGACATTTCCAAAATAAAACATAGGATTTAGGTTTTAATTGAATGATAGGAGACATTCGAAAATGAAAACATAAGATTATGATTTTTATTCAAAAATATGAGGCATTATGTGAAGAAAGTATAGGCAGAGATTCCTAAAACAAAAAATAGGATTAGGATTTCAATTAAATAAAATGAGACATTGCGAAAAGAAAACAAAGGATTAGGGTTTTGATTCAAAACACAAAAAAGGACACATTACAAAAAGAAAACTTAGGATTAGGGTCTTGAATGAAAATTATGAGACATTTTGAAAAGAAAGCATTGGTTAGTGTTTTAATTGAAAAATATGAGATTACTATAAAAAAACATAGGATTAAAGATTTGATTAAAAACAAAAAATTGGGGACATTTCCAAACTAAAACATAGGATTAGAGTTTTGATTCAAAAATAGCAGACATTTCCAAAAACTTAAGATTAGGGTTTTGATTAAAAAAATAGCAGACATTTTAGGAAAAGAGAAAAAAATGATTAGGTTTTCCATTCCAAATTAGGATATATTCCGAAAAGAAAACATAGGATTACTGCTTTGAGTGAAAAATAGTAGACATTACTATAAGAAAAAACATAGGATTAGTAGACATTAAGAAAAGAAAACATAGAATAACGGTTTTAATTAAAAAATTAGAGACATTAAAATAAGAAAACATAGGATTAAGATTTTGATTCAAAGAATAGTAGGCATTCCACAAAGAAAACGTAATATTAAGGTTTTTGATTAAAAAATAAAAGGCATTCCAAACAAAAAAACTTAGTATTCCAGTTTTGATTAAAAAATATGGGACATTTTGACAAGAAAACATACGATTATTATTTTGATTTAGAAATAGTAGACATGTCGATTAGGGTTTTGATAAAAAAATAGGAAGCATTCTGAGAAGAATAATAGGATTAGGTTTTTTGATTGAAAATCAAAATTTATGTGACAATCCAAAATGAAACATATGATTAGGATTGCAGTTGAAAAATAGGAGACATGTCTAAAAGAAAACATAAGATTAGGGTTTTGATTAAAAATATGAGACATTACGAAAAGAAAACAAAGGATTATTATGTTGGTTCAAAAAATAGTAGACATTCCCAAAAGAAACATACAATTATGGTTTTGATTAAAAACTTGGAGGCATAACAGAATACCCTTTGGATTAAGGTATTGATTAACAAATATGAAACATTACATAAAGAAAACATACAATTGTTGTTTTGATTAAACAATTGCAAACATTCAAAAAACAAAACATAAGATTAAGGTTTTGACTCAAAAATAGGAGGCATTGTGAAAAAAAAACATAGGATTAGGGCTTCAATTGAAAAGTATTAGACATTTTGAAAATAAAACATAGTATTAGTGTTTTAATTGAAAAATATGAGACATTACTATAAGAAAACATAGGATTAGGGTTTTGACTAAAAACTAAAAAAAAATAGAAGACATTTTGAAAAGAAAACATAGGATTAGGGTTTTGATTCAAAAACTATAGACATTTGCGAAAGAAAACATAAGATTATGGTTTTGATTAAAAAATAGCAGGCATTCTGAAAAGAAAACATAGGATTAGGATTTTTATTCAAAAATAGCAAACATCCCCAAAACGAAAACATATGATTAGGTTTTTGATTAAAAAAAGGAAACATTACTGTAAGAAAACCTAGAATTATGGTTTTGATTTAAAAATAGTAGACATTTTGAAAAGAAAACACAAGATTCGGGTTTTCATTGAAAAATATGGCATATTTTGAAAAGAAAAATAGGATTAGGGTTTTGATTCAAAAAATATGAGACATTACTATAAGAAAAAATAGGATTAGCGTTTTTATTAAAAAAAAAAAAATGTGGGCATTTCCAAATGAAAACAAAGGATTAGTCTTTTCATTAAAAATAGCTGATGTTTCGAAAAGAAAACATAAGATTATTATTTTGATTAAAAGATAAGAGGGATTCCAAAAATAAAACATAGGATTAGGATTTTTATTCAAAAATAGCAGACGTTCCGAAATGAAAATGTAAGATTAGGGTTTTAATTGAAAAATATGATACATTTCAAAAAGAAAATATACGATTCGGGTGTTGATTGAAAGATAGGATCAGTAATGTTTTCGTTTGGAAATGTCTCCATTTTTTCAAAAATATGAGACATTTTGAAAAGAAAACATATAATTAGGATTATGGTTTTGAATGAAAAATAGGAGACATACTATAAGAAAACAAAGGATTAGGGTTTTTGATTAAAAAATTGTAGACATTCCGAAAAGAAAACACAAGATTAAGGTTTTGATTGAAAAAATGCGAGATATTTAAAAAGAAATAAGGTTAGGGTTTTGATTGAAAATTGGAGACATTACTATAAAAAAAACATATTACTAGGGTTTTGATTAAAAACCAAAAAATAGGTTACATTTCCAAAAGAAAACATACGATTAGGGTTTTGATTCAAAACTGAAAAATAGGATACATTGTGAAAAAAAAACATAGGATTAGTGTTTTGATTGAAAAATATGAGACATTCAAAAAGAAAACATAGGCTAGGGTTTTTATTCAAAACAGATAAATAGGAGACATTTAGAAAAGAAAACATATTATTTGGGTTTTGATTAAATGATAGGATACATTCCAAAAAAAACAGAGGACCAAGGTATTGATTAAAATATAGTAGAAATTCTTAAAAGAAGAAAAATAATTAGGGTATTAATTCCAAAATAGAAGACATTCCAAAGAGAAAACAAAGGATTAGGTGTTTGATTCAAAACTAAAAAATAGGTCACTTCCAAAAAGATAACATAGGATTAGGGTTTTGATTCTAAACTGAGAAATAGGAGATATTACTATTAGAAAACATAAGAATAGGTTTTTGATTCAAAACTGAGACATAGGAGACATTATGAAAAGGAAACATAGCATTCGGGTTTTGATTAATAGATAGGAGACATTACGAAAATGAAAACAAAGGATTGGTGTTTTGAAGGATAATATTAGGGTTTTGATTCAAGAAAATGAGACATTCTGAAAACAAAAGATTAGGGTTTTGATTCAAATAGAGTCAGCATTATGAAAAAACATAGGATTAGTGTTTTGATTGAAAAATGAGAGACATTACTATACAAAAACATAGGATTACGGTTTTAATTCAAAAATAGTAGACATTCTAAAAAGAAAACATACTATTATTGTTTTGATTGAAGAATATAAGACATTTCGAAAAAAAAAAATAGGAGTGAGGTTTTGATTATAAAAAGGAGGCGTTACTATGAGAAAACATACGATTAGGATTTTGATTAAAAACCAAAAAATAGACGATATTTTCAAAAGTAAACATAGGACTAGTGTTTTGATTCAAAAATAGCAGACATTCCAAAAAGAAAACATAGGATTCATATTTTGATTCAAAAATAGCTGACATTCTCAAAACAAAACATAGTATTCTGGTTTTGATTCAAGTATAGCCAACATTCCGAAGACAAAACATAGGATTAGGGTTTTGATTGAAATTTACTAAGCATTACTATAAGAAAACATTGGATTATTGTTTTGTTTCAAAAATAACATACATTCCTAAAAAGAAAAAAAGCGTTAGGGTTTTGATTCAAAAATAAGAGTCATTCCGAATAGAATACAAAGGATTAGGGTTTTAATTTAAAAACTAAGAAATAGGAGATATTACTATTAGAAAACATAAGATTAGGGTCTTGATTCAAAACTAAGAAATAGGAGATAATAAGCAAAGGAAACATAGCATTCAGGTTTTGATTAATAGACAGGAGACATTACAAAAAAGTAAACAATGGATTAATGTTTCGAAGGATAATATTAGGGTTTTGATTAAAGAAAATAAGACATTCTAATAACAAAAGATTAGGATTTTGATTCAAATATTGTCATGACAACACCCCTTGTGTGTGACCCGCAAGTGCAAGGGTTTGTCAAAGTAATAAATTTCCAGGTGAGTGGGGTATCGTATCCATAGGGAATAGTGATCAAAAACACCAGGATTGCTATTTAACTATGATGAAGATGAATCAATGATAGTGTGAATTAAATTGATGTCAAATGAACTAAAAGAAATAAGAAAGAGACGCATGATAAAATGAGAGGAAAAGCAATCGATAAAAAGTGGGGCACTCGGACATTGCTCCCCCTAGGACTATTACTTCAAGTGTAAGACCTACTATTGTGTCTCCTAACTAATGCTTAATGAGTCATGGAGATCCTAAAATACACGGTCCCAAACCTGAGGTCAACAGTGACTGACTCTATACTATGCCCTGATGGAGAAATCATTTAGTCTCAACAACTCACATTGTAGATAGTTACAAGAAGCTCTAGGTATTCCAAGTGATAGACCCTATTCTTATATATAGATCTAACCCTTTGGTCCAGGCAAAAGACCGTTAGTCACAATTAAGCCCCAGATACTAAGGATTAGTTCAACACTTCACACTATTGCTTGCGCAACTAAGCCACAACGGAGTTCCTCTCTTAGCACTTCACTCTATCGTGACCGCAAATAACTCTAGGAACATGGAGATAGGATAAATCACACTAGAGGGGAAAGGGGACGCTCTGCTACCTCTCAACTCACCCTCTCAACCCTCTCCACTCTAGCATTGTCTAACCCTCATGGTGTGTCACTCATCCACAAAGGCTACCATGTTGTACTCTCAACCCTAGTGTCACTCTAAGGGAGAAATCATTCAACAAGCATTCAAGATTGGAACTCAATTAAAGACATCAATTAAGGAAAGCATAATAAAAGGTCAATAAAACAATAACATCCTAGGGTTTACAAGTCCAAGTACCCACTAGGGGGTTTAGCTTTTCATGGAGCAATATAAAATCAATAATGAAATCGAAAGTAAAAACACATAATCCATAAGAAAACTCCATCAGTATTCATGTCGATGGTCTTGTGGAGTAGCCTCATCCTCTCCAAAGGTACTCTTGTCAAGCCTTGTGCACACCTCACCGGATCGGTGCCGATGAAAGCTCTCTAAATAACTATCTTCCAAAAGAAACAAGGTGTCGAAGCCGTAGAACCACTCCAAAATCCTTGCCAAAGCTCCTCTAAACCCCAGCCGCCAGCCTCTCAAAAGATGGAGAAAAGATGCAAAAGAAGGATCCTAAAATCGGGCTGAATCTCTGCTTAAATAGGACTGGAATCTGGCATCCACATGGGTGCTGGTGATTTTCACACACCCGTGTGGATTTTTGTAAATATGATTTTCTATGGGCTGTGAACAGTGACAACACCCTTTGCGTGTGACCCGCTAGTGCACGGGTTTGTCAAAGTAATAATCCCAGGTGAGTGGGTTATCGTATCCCTAGGGAATAATGAATAGAAACACAATGATTGCTTCTTAACTAAGTGAAGATGAAACAATAATAGTGTGGATAAAATCAATGAGAACAAAACTAAAGACAATAAGAAAGGGAGGTGTGATAAAATGAGAGGAAAGACAATTGATAGAAAGTGGGGAACTCGGACATTGCTTCACCCAGGGTTATTGATTCAAGTGTAAGGCCAACTATTATGCCTCCTAACTGATGCTTAATGAGTTGTGAAAATCTTACAAGACACAGTCCCAAACCTAAGGCCAACCGAGACTAACTTGACACTATACCCTTTGACAATGCCCCTTGCGTATGTCCCGTAAATGCACGGGTTTATCGAGTATTAAAACCCCAGGTGAGTGGGTATCGTATCCACAAGGGGTAGGGAATAAAAATACTTAAATTATTTCTTAACCAAGTGAAGGTTGAATAATGGTTTTGATCGCAAGATGTAATGTAAACAAGAACAAATGAGACAAGAAAGAGAAGCACATGTAAAGGGGAGGTGAGGCAATCGATATAAATGGGGTACTCAGATATTGTTCCGCCTAGGATGATCAGTTCAAGTGCAAAACCCTCTATTATGCTTCCTAACTAATGCATTAATGAGTCATGGAGATCTTTCAATACATGGTCTCAAATCTAAGGTCAACCATGCCTAACTCTATACATGTCCCGGAGGAGAAATCGAACAATCTTAACACCTCGCACTCGTAAATCGAACAATGAGTTGTAGGGATTCCAAGTGATAAATCCTCTTCCAAGATGTAGACCTAACCCTTTGGTCCAGGTGGAAGGTCCCTAGTCACAATTAAGCCCTTGGAGCTAAAATTACTTCAACGCTTCACTTTGTTGCCTCTACAACTATGCCCCAATGGAAGATCATCCCTTATCCCATTCACTCTACTATGACCACAAAGAACTCGATGAAATGGAGGTAGGATAAATCACACAGGAGTGGAAAGAGGATACTCTGCCACCTCTCGACTCATCCTCTCAACCCTCTACAATCTAGCTTTGTCTAACTCTCGTAGTGTATCACTCACTCACAAGGGTTACCAATAAGAACTCTCAACCCTAGTATCACTCTAAGGGAGTATTCATTCTATCAAACATTTCAATATTGGAACTCAATTAAAGCATCAATTAATAAAAGCATAATAAAAGGTTTAATGAAACAAATACATCTTTGGGTTCACAAATCCAAGTACCCACTAGAGGGCTTAGCTTTCCATGGAGCTAGTTACTATCAACAATGAAATAGAATTTAAAGCCAAGTAATCCATAGAAAACTCCCTAGATAGTCATGACGATGGTATTGTGATGTACGATGTACATGTTTACATCATACATCACCGTGCTTCTTCAATACACGGCTTCATTAGTGAAGATCTTGCTATAAATGCACAAGCCAGGATACTTGAATGTGACTGCCTTTGTGCCCCTCCAAAACATTGTGCTAACTTGAATATAAAGAGGTTGGCACACATTATTACATCTTGAACCCGACTTATGACTTCGCGTTTGAACCTTCTCAAGATTTCCTCCAAATAGTGCGTTTACGATCTACATTTGCTTCTTTCTTTAACATTCACCTTCACAACCCTATACGCATGAAAGTAAAATAAATGCACACATATTAGCACTAAAACCTAATAAAAGTAATGCTCATCATAAGGAAAGAATACTTCACATTCTTATCACACAAGCACTTATCAAACTCCCCCACACTTAAGCTTTTGCTTGTCCTCAAGCAAAAAATTAAAACATTGAAGTATATATGTAGAAAATATTGGAAGTGCTTGGCCTTAGGTTCACCAAAACATGCAAAGTGAGCATTCTTTAATTAAGGAAAATTCGACACTAAATATGAAAAATCAATGCTTTAGCTAAATACTTGAGTTAAAAAAGACAACAAACCCGAAGTCGTGTAAGTCTGTGTAAACTCACTGAAGTCAACCCAAGGTATACTCCTCAAAGTTCTAAGTATAAGGGACTTATTTATCTATAAAAAAGTAACAAAAATTATAAAGAAGGTAGTAGCTTCACACATCCTCTAAGTTAGCCCTTTCCAAAGCGGCCTGTAAGGTGGCTTTCACACTTTCGAGGTGGTAGCTCTTTCTACCAGAGTGGTAGCTTTCACTCATCCTATGAGATAGATCTTTCTCTCATTAGGGCATAACTAGTGTCCGACTTATGAGAGTAGCTTCATACTTCATAGGTGGTAGCTCTTTCCACCCAATAAGCACAACTAAAAAATAAAACTATTTTGTTCTTTCTTTTCCTTTTTTGATTTTTTTAAATAGTTAATAAAAGGAACAACTATAAATAGTCCCTTTAACATCAAACTTGAGTTTCCAAAAGAGTTTAAAGAGTGAGTAGTGTAACAAGTGTTAACCGGGAAAAAATTCCTAGAAATTCAAGCAAAAACTAGAGCATGACAACATTCAATGTTAAAAATTCTCCTAAACTCAAGAATACAATCATTGCAACTAAGGTGAACCACCATTGGCTATGTGAGTATGTATATCAATCAAAACTAATATAAAGGAGATGTACATTATAAAACTCCCCCACACACTTAAGTTGTACATTGTCCTCAATGTACACATGCAAGCTCAGCTATAATATATCAAACAAGAATACATGTGGGAGAAGAAATCAAAACAATACTCCCCTAAATCCTAGTGTTGCATTTGATGGAGCTAAATCCTTGGGAATGTTGTTCCAAAGGGTTGTGAAGCACACACGGCCAAGTGCGGAAGCACCTTGGCCGTGTCCATGACTAGTTCTCAGTTGCCCTACTGACAAGACCATCTGCATGCATACACGAGGGGGTTTAGTAAAGCTGGGTAAAAACAAAAACAACTTGAGTAAATAAAAGATAAAGCAATGAATACAACTCGAGACATGAAAACAAAAATAAACTCAGAAGAAAAGTCCTTTTTAAGTATACAAGTACAAAATAAAATGCAAAGGTAAAGAAATGAAAAGCATAATTAAGTGTCGATGTCGTCAGGTCTCTGCTCCACTGTGGGTGATGGTGCCAGATCAAAGGGTGCCAGTGGAGGTGGTGATGGTGATGCTGGAGGGGCTGGAGGTCTACCAATCAATAGCTGTTGTAACACGTCAAAATAGGCCACCATCTCAGTATACTGTGCTGACTGTATTGCCTGAATCTGGATGATCTCAGACCATAATGCACTCACAGTGCTCTCAAGCCTCTCAATACGATCATAGGCTCAGGAAAGGGTAATCATCTGTCCTGAGGTCTCAGTCGCCGTCAGTGTGGAATCCTCCGCTGTATCCCCTCCGCCCTTAGTGCTCTCAGAGGTGGATGTGGCCAAAATGTAAACACCAGGCCCATATCTGCGTACTAATCCCATCATTCGGAGAGTATTGAGTACAAGCAGAGAATGAATGACTGTCTTTTCGGCATCCCGAATAGCATCCACGAGGCCCATCCCCCGAATAAGTCTAGTGATGTAGGGACCAGCAAATAATACTGCCACTCTTCCATTCTAGTACTGGTATAGTAGGTAGTCTGCCACAACATGGCCCAGGTGAATCGGCATGATCCGAACCATGGAATACAAATAAAGTAACCCCTGCAGGCTCAAAACTCTCATGTGGTCAGCTCGGTCATCAACAGATCTACTAAGGACAGCGAATAAATATATGTAGCTCAACCGGGGCAAACATGTGGCCTTGGACACTCCTGGTTCATACTACCCCTATCCGCACAAGGCTTGGTAAGCTTGCGGTGGGGTCAAGGTGCTAGGGTAATCTGTCGGCAAGTGTCTATACTCCTCAGTATCTGTGTATCTCTCGTCCTACAAGCTCATACAAACTGAAAACTCAGTGACACTCATGGTAACATGATGTCCAAACGCTCAGAAACGTATGACATCAATGATGTCAAATCTCCCATATGGCTACCCGAACTAAAAAGACGCCAGAACCTCCAATGTCAATGCATAGAAAGCTGGCTCTCGAATAGTCAATAATCTTCTCTAGCTTCCCACTACTAGCATCTCATCAATCTGATCAGCTAGCTCGTCACCCAGCCGAATCTCTCTCAGCATACTCAAATCCACAAAGCAAGAATGACCAAAACTGAGTGTTGATAATCTCTCAAATCGAGCCTGATGCCCGGGATTCGAGAATTCCTTGTGTACTGGCTCAGGTGGGGTCTCTCTAGGGTGCTTAACTTCATGCTTCTTCGAACGAGGTGCCATATCTGCAAAAATTGATGAGAAAACGATCAACGAAGCTCTAGAAACAGTACTCCAGAATTCCACACGGGCCTATGGAAATTCTCCATGCCCATGTGGATCTGCGTGGCATGAAAATCACATGGTTGCATGTCAATACTCAAAAAACACACCTTCAAACAACATCTAAACTCTTTCCAAATATGTATAAACCATTATAGAGTGAAAATTACCGTAACTCAACATTTTCAATCCAATAAAAAGAAGAATTTGTGAATAAAACAGAGAGAAAATGGTTTACTGATGAAATGGGTATGAAAACTTTGAATTTGGCATGGAAATTGACTGGAAATCACTATAAAATAATGTTACGAGGTCGAGAAAATGATCAAGAGTGGTTTTCGAGTGTGTAGAAGGGTAATGGATGAAAATTTCAATGAGATTTTTAAAGGAAAATCGCGTCTCTTGGATTTCTGCTCATCCACACGGCAGTGCGGAAATTATCCACGCCCGTGCGCCTCTACAGGAGAGCTTCACAGGTGCAGACACACGCACTTGTGTGCTCTCGGGAAAACACACAATGTCTTTGA
Source organism: Dioscorea cayenensis subsp. rotundata (assembly GCF_009730915.1). Classification (NCBI taxonomy): domain Eukaryota; kingdom Viridiplantae; phylum Streptophyta; class Magnoliopsida; order Dioscoreales; family Dioscoreaceae; genus Dioscorea; species Dioscorea cayenensis. The sequence goes on from NW_024087244.1 coordinate 19,561, forward strand.
ATGCATCCACACGAGAGTGCAGAAATTATCCACGCCCATGCGTGATAAGTGCTTGTGCGATATGAATGCGAAGCATTCATTCCTTATGTTGAGCATTACTTTTCTCAGGTTTTTACACTAATATGTGTGTTTTGATGTTACTTTCGCGCAGGTAGGGTTGTGAGGCCAAGTATGAAGGAAAGAAGCCAATGTGGATTACAATGCACCGATTTTGGAGAAAATCTTGCTAAAGTTCAAACGCGAAGACATAGGTCGATGTGAGATGCTAGAGTGTATGCCAACCTCCTCGTATTCGAGTTGGCACATCCATTTGGAGGGGCACAAAGGCAGTCACACTCGACCATTCCGACTTATGCACATAGAACAAGAGCTTCACCAATGTGCCTATCATTGAAGATGCACGTGGTCCATGACGTGAACATGTGCCCGTTTACATTACTCCGATGAAAGTATGGATTCAGGAAGCTATTCAGGCCGGACACCGCAGCAACACTGTAGAGAGTACTGTAGCAGTATTGTTCACAGCCGGCCGAGAAAACAGGAGTTCAGAGGATCCACACGGGCGTGTGGCAATTATCCACGCCCGTGTGGAAATTTTCCACGGGCGCGTGAAGCATCCACGCCCGTGTAGTCGCCCGATTCCAGCCTTATTTAAAGCCGAATCAGCCCCGATTTTAATATTCTTTTCTTCATCTTTTCCCCAACTTGAGAGAGAGCTTCGGCTAGGGTTTCGAGGGGTATTGGCCAAGGTTTTGGAGAGGTTCTACGGCTCCGACATCATCATTCCTTAGGAAGAAGATTGGTAGGGGAGGTTCTGTCGAGGCGTATCCTATACCGGACGAGGGAATCCTTGGACGACGAGTAGAGGACTTTCCACAAGACCATCAACACGACTATCGAGGAGGTTTCTTTATGGATTCATTGCTTTTACATTCTATTTCTTTAATTGTACTTAGCTCCATGGAGAGCTAAACCACTAGTGGGTACTTAGCTATTGTGAACCCTAGAATGTATTTTTTTCTTTGAACCTCTTTATTATGCTTTCAATAAATTGATGTTTATTGTGAGTTCCAACTTTGAATGCTTGATGTATGAACATTTCCCCTAGAGTGACACTAGGGTTGAGAGTTCTTGGTGGTAACCTTGTGAGTGAGTGACAAACCATGAGCGTTAAATGAAGCTAGGTTGGAGAGGGTTGAGAGGGTGAGTCGAGAGGTACAGGAGCGTCCCCTTTCCCCTCCGGCATGATAGATTCTACCTCCGTTCCTCGTGTTCTTTGCGGTCATAATAGAGTGAATGGTCTAAGGGATGAACTTCCGCTGGGGCTTAGTTGTGCGTGCAACGGAGTGAAGCGTTGAGGTGATCTTAGTATCTATAGCTCAATTGTGGTTAGGGACCTTCCACCTGGACCAAAGGGTTAGGTCTATTATAAGGAAGAGATTTATCACTTGGAATCCCTGGAGCTCATTGCAACTCTATGCGAGTGTAAGGTGTTGAGATTGTTCGATTTCTCCTCCGGGACATGTATAGAGTTAGGCATAGTTGACCTTAGATTTGGAACTATGTAATTAAGGATTTCCATGACTCACCATCACATTGATTAGGAAGCATAATAGAGGGTTCTTGCACTTGAAACAATTATCCTAGGCATGGCATTATCCGGGTACCCCATCTTTATCAATTGCCTTACCCCTTTCTTTAATTTTGCTCTCTTACTTGTTGCTTTTACTGTTGAGAATTGAATCATTGTCACACTCATTATCATTGATCTTTTACATAGCTAAGATTCGAATTAAGTATTTTTATTCCCTACTCCCAGTGGATTCGATACCCGCTCACCCGGGATTATTACTTTGACAAATCCGTGCACTTGCAGGATATACGTAAGGGGACCTTGTCAAGTTTTTGGCACCGTTGCCGGGGAGTAGGCATTTGGAGATACTTTGCACTTTGTTTTATTAGCTATTTCACCATATATTCTATTTCCTATGTTCTTATTCTATCATCGTTCTGATTTCTTTTTTCTTTCTTTTTGGTTACAGCTACAGGTTATGACCTGAGGGAATCCCTCAATATTGATTGAAGGGGATCCTGAGGTTGAACGTACACTTAGAAGAAAAGGGAAAGAGCCTATGCAAGAACAGTCTAATCCAGCTGATTTGGAAGCAAAAGAATCTGAAAAAATGGCAGAACAGAATGAGCAACAGCGAACATAATCCGATTATGCCAGACCTTCAGTGTTGGCAACACAATCGAGTATTGTGCGTCCCCCAATTACAGCTTAGAACTTTGAGCTAAGACCGGCATTCATCCACATGTTGGAGCAATCCGCACAGTTTAACGGTTTGGCCGATGAGGATCCAAACAGTCACATAGAGAGCTTTTTTGAGGTGTGTGATATGCTAAAGATAAATGGGGTGACGGATGATGCCATCAAATTGAGAGCCTTCCCATTTTCCCTAAAGGGGAGAGCAAACCTATGTCTACACTCATTACATAGAGCGTCAATTACCACGTGAGAGGAGATGGTAGAAGCTTTTCTAACCCGTTATTTCCCTCCCGGAAAATCAGCAAAGCTTAGGAACAAGATCTCATCCTTTGTTCAGTTGGAATTGGAGTCTCTATTTGAGACATGGGAAAGGTTCAAGGAGCTTCTGAGGAAGTGCCAGCAACACGAATTCCCGGAGTGGATGATTGTTCAAACCTTTTATAATTGTTTAAACCCGAGTACAAGGCAACTCTTGGATGTGGCATCAGGAGGTACCTTAGGTAGCAAGACCCCCTGATGAGACCCGTCAGTTGATTGAAGAAATGGGGTTAAACAGCTACCAATGGAATGCTAGGGAGAAGGAAAAGGTGGCCGGTCTTCATGAAATAGATACGGTAACTTCATTGGCAGCCCAAGTGGAAAATTTGAGTAAGAAGTTAGATCTTCTAACGTCAAACAGAGTGGCGGCTGTGACTAATTGTATCGGGTGTGGTGGAGGACATGTTCCCTCCGATTGCAAAATCTCTATTGGTGATGTTTCTTCAGTGGAGAATGTTGATTTTGTAGGTAATGGCATGAGACCTCAAGGAAACCCTGATAAGTGTCTAAATGTAGGTGTTTTCATATATGTATCGTATGCACTTTGCATGTATTTTGTGAGGTTTGATGCCCGCTTTCGCGCTTAATCGCTCTATTATTTGCTTTGTAGGGCATATGGAAGCCATGGAGAACAAGAAGATATCATTTTGGCAATAAGAGAAGAAAAACAGAATTTTCATACTATCCCCCATACTACCCAAAGATAGGGGGCCGTATGCACTCGTAGCAATGGATTGAGTTGGTGTTCTGTCCGGATTTCCATACTACTCAAGATACTGGGGCCGTATGGAGGCCGTATGCACCCCTGCCCTCGAACGCGAATCTAGGGTTTCGTAGTGCTATACGACTCCCCATACGACTCCCCTATACGGCCCGTATGCCCTCGGGGTATATATACTCACTTTTAGGGCTGATTAAAGAACTTTTGTTGGCCGACTTTTCGGGGAGATCATTTGGGAGATTTTGGGCAACCTTTGGGGAGGAGAAGAAGGGCAAGAAAGCTAGAAGATCATTCAAGCCCAAGGTCCAAGGCTCTCAAGGCAAGAAGGCAACATCATTCAAAGGGGAGATCGATCACGACTTGAAGGAAGGAGAACTGCTGCTAGAGGAAGCGCTCATTCGGCATTCCTTTGGTGGTGGAAGCGCTCATTTCGGCATATTCTCGCCTCATCCTTCACCATTTCATCTAGGGAGTGTCATACTATGTCTTTGTTTCATGTTTTTGCTTGATTGTATGCTTTTGTTATGAGATGATGACATACTAGACCCACCCAAGGCCACCGGTGTTGGTGAACCTTGGGGGGTTTTTATCATGTATTTTTGATGATTACTTGTTAATTCTATGCTTGGGTATGTTTGAGATCTAATCCATTGTTTTCATGCTAAGTGTTACACCAAGGAGAAATCCGTAGCTCTTTTTATGAATGATGCATGTAGATGTGACTTGCTCGCATGTATTAGGTCATGAATGGATTAGAAGGGGATACTTGTATCATCACGCCGAGAAATTGGGTGTTTGGTAGCCCTCCATGTTGGTTTAATCCGAAGAAGAGTAGGTTTATTCCTAAGCGAGATTTCCTTGTACTTAATGCAATCGTAGGGAATGTAGATTTGGAAGAAATTCCTATCTATGTTCGTATGGGATTAGGGTTCAATCGCCGAGAAATTGGGGTTGTTCTAATCTTGGAATCTCATGGTCCAATTTACCCCTTGCATCTTTTAAATCATCATCCATGTTGCATGATAACCCCTCAAGGGGATCCACATCCATAGGCCTTTGCACTTCATTGATTCTCTTGCTTGCTTATTGCTTGTTCTCTCTAATTTGCTAGCAAATCTTGTGTTTAGTTTTATTTGTATTTAGTAGAGTAAATCCATCACTTAAGATCTTAGGCTAGATAATAGCTCGAGAAGGAGTAATAGGAGATCCTTAGCCACGTGGAATACGATCCTCGTGTCTTTGCACGAGGTATTACTTGGCGATCCCGTACACTTGCGAGGAAGCGATTAAACCCATATAGCAATACCTACAATCCGGGTTGGAAGAATTATCCCAATTTTTCATGGAGTAACCAGGGTCCACAAAAGGCCATGGACCACCAGATTTTCAACGACAACAACAAGCCCCTCAAGTGGAAAACAGAGTCTCAGGTTTGGAAAACTGAATGAGTGACCTGGAGAAGCACTTAACTAGATTCATACAATCTGCAAATACAAGGTTTGAATCAGTTGAGTCTACACTTTGCAACCACACCGCCTCTTTGCATAATCTTGAAAATCAAGTGGGGCAAATTGTGAAGTCTCTCTCCGAAAAGCCACATGGAAGCTTACCAAGCAATACAGAGACCAACCCTAGAGAGCATGTGAAGGCGATCACTTTGAGAAGTGGTCGTGAGGTTGAAGGTCGGCTTCCGAGTGAGAAGCCAAAAGAACACGCACCCGAGGTTATAGAGGTGGAAGAGGGGACAAGTAAAGATAAAGAGGTGGCATCCCCACCTTTCAAGCCAAGAATCTCTTATCCCTTTAGATTGAAAAATAACCAAGGGGATGAACAGTACACGAAGTTCCTGAGTTTGTTCAAGCAACTCCATATCAACATTCTTTTTGTTGAGGCATTGGCCCAAATGACTAAGTATGCAAAGTTCTTGAAAGACTTGTTGACTAACAAGAGGAAGTTGGAGGAAAGTGCTTCAGTGATTCTAGATACTTCCTGCTCGGTGGTATTGCAAAAGAACATGCCGAACAAGAACAAAGACCCGGGAAGCTTCATCATTCCTTGTAATATTGGCAATCTTGGTGAGGAAATGGCATTGGCGGACTCAGGGGATAGTATCAACGTCATGCCATACAGCTTCTTTCAAAAGCTAGGCTTGGGCGAGCCTAGGCCAACTCGGATGACTTTGCAACTAGCGGACCAAACAGTGCGACATCCGAGAGGCATCATTGAAGACGTGCTTGTCAAGCTGGACAAGTACATTTTTCTGGTTGACTTTGTAGTGCTAGATGTCGATGAGGATGCGGATGTACCTCTGATACTTGGGAGACCATTCTTGCGGACTTCCAAAGCCTTGATTGACATGGACGGCGGAGAGCTCACCTTGAGAGTTGGAGATGACAAGCTCACATACCGCCTTGCTGAGGCCATGCCGTATTCTCTCAATTTCAATGATACTTTATATTTTCTAGACACTACTGATGAGATTATTGATGAATACATACATGAGATGTTCAATCCGGATCCGTATGAAGGTTTGTTCGACCAAGAGGAGGGACATGAAGATGTAATGATGCTTGGATCGACGGAAGAAGTACCATCTACCCCGGGGATCTTAAAGAAGGTGCTTCAGAAAATGAAGAGGGCTAGGAGACGCCACCGGAAACACTCCAAGGCTGTTGGAGACGTACGTGAATTGAAGAAGTTGGGCGTATCATTGTTAGGTGGTCCGAAGCCCGATAATACACCCTCTACTCTCAAGAGACTTTGCACATCATGCTTTCAAGTCATGGGTAAGAGGGCAGCTTTCATTCATGAACCCCCGTGAGGTAAGACAAGGTACGTCAAGCTTAGTGACGTTAAACAAGCGCTTCTTGGGATGCAACCCAAGTATCTACTATTTTCTTAGCTTTTAGTTTAGCTTGTTTGCATGAATAATTTGTTAAGTGTTGGTGTCTTAATTTCTTTGATGCTTGTGCTGAGATTTCCTTGTGAACTTTGAATTTTAATCGTGTGTTTTCATGTGGAATTGGCGAAGTTTGGTCATTTGAGCTCTATTTCATGTTTTTCACTGGTAAAAAATTACATAATAGAGCAGGCTCTGAGTGTGTAAACATGTTCAGAAATCTTCTGCAGAGCGTACAGATTTTTCTAAGTCATCCAGAGAAAGCACACGGCCGTGTGGAATTTTGGCACGCCCGTGGATTTGCACTACGAGCTCATCCAGAGAAGGCACAGGGGCGTGCAGCTGCCCCTGTAAATGACCATGCGACTGTCGTACGCCCGTGGGTAATTTTCGCACGGGCGTGTGCATTCCTGCAGAGTTAGGCGGATTATCCAGAGAGCATATAGGGGCGTGGACTCCCCCCTGTGGGCGACCTTGTGAACCACGTACGGGCATGGGTAATTTCCACATGCCCGTGTGAAATTCTGCAGAGGAGTTCTCTCCATCCCGAGAAAACACAGGGGCATGCAGCTGCCCCTGTGAATTCGGCATGTGAATGCCCACGCCCGTGCGGAATTTCCACTCGGGCGTGTATAACACTTGGTATTTTTCTCGAATGTCCAGAGAAGCCACAGGGGCATGCGTCTTGCCCTATGGGTCGGATAAATGGCCATGGGTATTTTCCACACGCCCATGCGATAGAGTCCGAGTCGAAAGCAGTGTTTTCCCGAGAACGCACAGGGGCGTGCATGCGCCCCTGTGGCTCTTTTGTAATGAAGCGCACAGGCGTGGGTAATTACCGCACGCCCGTGTGGATGCACAGAACATCAAGGGTCGCGAGTCCTTTTTTAAAGAAGATTAGTTTCTCTCTCCTCTTCATGACCTCTATTCATCTGAAAACATTCTCGCATCATTATCCGATTTCATAGCGCTACAGTTATAGGATTTTTGCAAGGTTTCTGGCCGGTTCGTCATTTTCTCATCTCATCTCATCGGTAAGCTCTATTCCTCATTTTCTTTGCCAATTCATGGTTTCCATCAATTAATCTGGTTAATAATGCTTTGTTTCTTCAATTAGAAGGATGATTGATGCTTAGAACGAAGTTAGAAATATTTTTAAGTTGTATTGTTGAATTTTTGGAGTGCGGCCGTGTGGTTTTCATGCCCCGTTGTTCCACACGGGCGTGTGGAAATTCCACACGACCGTGTGGATTTCTGCAGTATTATTTTGTCAACTTGTTTGATCGAATCGTTTCAAATTTTACAGATTATGGCACCTCGATCAAAGAAGCAAGCTAATAAGAGGCCACATGAGTCATCCCCTGAGCCTGAGGGCATGAGGTTTGCAATTCCAGAGCATCAAGTTCGCTATGAGCACCTGTCGAGACTTCGCTTCGGACAAACTCAATTCCTATACACGACTATACTGCGAGATCTATAGCAGGGAGATGAGTTCGCTGATGAGGTAGAGGATCTCGTTTCAGTAGGTGGTTGGCGGCAGTTATTGAAGATTAGAGAACCCGCCATCCGAGAGTTTGCACTGAAGGTATTATCATCATTCGAATTTGACAGATCTTACACAAGCTTTGATAGTTTGGATACCATTCAGTTCAGAGTATTTGGACACCACCATACCTTGAGCATCACTCAGTTTTTGGTATGACTTGGCTTGTATGACGAAGCATTCACAGATACGGAGGAGTATGCTCAGTTACCAACTGATTATCCTGGCACGTTGACCACCGCAGAGAGCTTACAGAGTGCTATGTGGTCAGGGTCAGTACGAGCAGGGGGTGTCCAAGGCCATGTGCCTTTCCCGGCCTGCTTACAGATATTTACATACCATCATGAGTAGGTCGGTGAATGGCTATGGTAATAGCACTGGTGTTTTGAGCCGACAGGAATTATTGTATCTGTACTCGATGGTGCAGCGTGTACCGATTCACTTAGGGCACATCATGGCAGTGTACATCAGACATCAGGGGCACTATGCTGGACTGGGAGTGATCTTCTCGGGACCCTACATTACGAGATTAGTGCTAGGCATGGGTCTCTTGGATTCGATTCGCGGGGCCGAGAAGACGAGTATACCTGCTCCCTTGAGCCTAGAGACGATCAGGTTGATGGGCATGGTCCGCAGGGTTAGGACAGGGGGTTTTGCGTTAGTGCTACCAGCTCCAGAGATAGCTGAGTATGAGGGTGATGAAGCCGGGGCATCTCAACCCGCTCCCGAGCCTCAGCCAGCCCCGATGGAGACCGAGGTACCTCCAGTAGCAGAGGAGCCACCCCCCGTGCGTATATTTTCACCATCTCGAGCTTATGATCGCTTTGAGAGGCTTGAGAGCACTTTAGGGGTGATCTGAGATCGAGGTAGGCGAGGCTTGAGCCGAGATTGCAGAGATTAGGGATACGCGAGCAACTTAGTACACGGAGTTAATGGCACATTTTCGACGTTTCTGACGCAGATCTTAGAGCGCGACGTTGCTTCATCATTTGTTTTACTGACCGAGGACTCCTCGAGCCCCCATCGCTTCCTCCCAGCACCCTCATCCCCTACCCCGGCACCGGTGGACCCACCATGTGCATCTTCACCAGCAGCAGCAGTTGCACCGGAGCGCGAGCACGACACTGACATTTGACTTTTTTTTTCCTCATTTTCTTTATGTTGCATTTTTTTATTTTTAGACTTTGTTCACTCGGAAAAGGATTCTCCTTCTGAGTTTATTTTCATTTTGCATCTCAACTTGTATTCATTATCTATCTTTTATATATACTCGAGAGTCAGGGGAATATTGTTTTGATTGCTTCTCCCACATTTGCTTTTGCATGATTTATATTTTGAGTGAGCTTGCATGTGTACATTGGGGACAATGTACAACTTAAGTGTGTGTGTGGGGGGGGGAGTTTCCTAGTGCACACATCTTTTCTATTGTTCTTGATTGTTATATGCTCACATAGCCAATGGCGGTTCACCTTAGTTGCAAGGATTGTATTCTTTAGTTTAGGAGAATTTCTAACATTGAATGTTTTCATGCTCTAGTTCTTGCTTGAATTTCTAGGAATTCTTGCCCGATTTACACTTAGTGCACTACTCATTCTTTAAACTCTTTTGGAAACTCAAGTTCGATGTTAAAGGGTCTAGTTATAGTTACTTCTTGTTTTAAATTCAAAAAAAAAAAATGTTTAATAGTTTATTTGTGCTTGTTGTGTGGAAAGAGCTACCACCTATGAAGTATAAAGCTACTCTCATAAGTCGGATACTAGTTATGCCCTAATGAGAGAAAGAGCTATCTCATAAGATGAGTGAAAGCTACCACCTCGAAAGTGTGAAAGCCACCTTAGCGGCCGCTTTGGAAAGGGCTACCTTAGAGGATGTGTGAAGCTACTACTATCTTTGAAATTGGTGTTGCTTTCTTGTTGTAGATAAATAAGTCCCTTGTACTTAGAGCTTTGAGGAGTATACTTTGGGTTGACTTGAGTGAGTCCACACACTTTCACGATTTCGGGTTTGTTGTTCTTTTTTATTCAAGTTTTTAGCTAGAGCTTCCATTTTTCATGTTTAGTGTTGAAATTTCCCTTACTTGAAGAATGTTCTCTTTGTATACTTTGGTGAACCTAAGGCGAAACAATTCCAATATTTCCTTCATCTATGCACAAAATGTTTAATTTTTCTTGAGGACAAGCAAAAGCTTAAGTGTGGGAGAGTTTCATAAGTGCTTGTGTGATATGAATGCGAAGTATTCTTTCCTTATGTTAAGCATTACCTTTCTCGGGATTTTACACTAATATGTGTGTTATTATGTTACTTTTATGCAGGTAGGGTTATGAGGCTGATTATGAAGGAAAGAAGCCTATGTGGATCATAATGCACCGATTTTGGAGGAAATCTTGCTAAGGTTCAAACGCGAAGACATAGATCGGGTGTGAGATGCTAGAGTGTGTGCCAACCTCCTCGTATTTGACATATCACAACCATTTGGAGGGGCACAAGGGCAGTCAACTTATCCATCATTGAAAAAGATCTCTATCAACTTATCCGTCATTGAAGAAGCAAAGCGATCCACGATGTGAACGTGTGCCCATTTGCATTACCTCGATGAAAGTATGGATTCGGGAAGTATTTCAGGCCGAACACTGTAGCAAAGAACCATAGGAATGCTGTAGCAAAGTACTGTAGAAGCACTCTTCACAGCCGGCCGAGCAAACTACAGAATAGAGAATCCACACGGGCATGTGGAATTTCCACACACCCGTGTGAAAAATCCACAGGGGCGTCCATAGGGGTGTGTGGATCCCCGATTCCAACCCTATTTAAAGCCGATTCAACCCCGATTTCAGCATTCTTTTCTCGATTTTTTCCCCAACTTGAGAGAGGAGTTCGGCTAGGGTTTTGAGAGGTATTGGCTTGGGATTTTGAGAGGTTCTATGGCTCCGACATCGCGCGTCATTTGGAAGAAGGTTATTGGGAGAGCTTTCGTCAGCACCGATCCGGTGATGTGTATCCTAGGCCGGACGAAGGACCCCTTGTGACGAGTAGAGGACTTTCCACAAGACCATCGACATGACTATCGAAGGGGTTTTCTATGGATTCATTGCTTTTACATTCTATTTCTTTGATTGTAATTAGCTCCATGGAGATCTAAGCCCCTAGTGGGTACTTGGATATTTGTGAACCCTAGGATGTATTCGTTTCATGGAATCTCTTTATTATGCTTTCAATTAATTGATGTTTATTGTGAGTTCCAACCTTGAATGCTTGATTGTTTGAATACTCCCCAAGAGTGACACAAGGGTTGAGAGTTCTTGTTGGTAACCTTGTGAGTGAGTGACACACCACGAGTGTTAGACAAACCTAGGTTGGAGAGGGTTGAGAGGGTGAGTTGAGAGGTACAATAGTGTCCCATTTCCCCTCTAATGTGTTAGATCCTAAATCCGTTCCTCAAGTTCTTTGCGGCCATAATAGAGTGAATGGTCTAAGGGATGCCCTTCCGCTGGGGCTTAGTTGAGGGTGCAATGGAGTGAAGCGTAGAAGTGATCTTAGCATCTACGGCTTAATTGTGGTTAGGGACTGATAAGTGTCTAAATGTAGATGTTTTCATGTATATATCGTATTCACTTTGCATGTATTTTGTGAGGTTTGATGCCCGTTTTTGCGCTTAATCGTCTATTATTTGCTTTGTAGGGCATAAGGAAGCCATGGAGAACAAGAAGATATCATTTGGGCGAAAAAGAAGAAAACATGAATTTCATACTACCCCCATACTACCCAGTATGGGGGCCGTATCTGTATGTAGCGAGATTGATTTGGAGTGATCGCCCTGATTTTCCATACTACCCAGTATGGGGGCCGTATGCACCCCGTATAGATTATGAATCTAGGGTTTTTGGGTGCTATATGACCCCAATACGACCCCCATACGACCCGTATGCCTCTGGGGGTATAAATACCAACTTTTTAGGGCGAGAAAAAAAGGGACTTTTTGTTGGCCCTTTTTCTGGGCCTGACTTTTGGGAGAGCACTTTGGAGTTTTGTGGGCGACCTTGGGGATGAGAAGAAGGGCAAGGAAGCTAGAAGATCATCCAAGCCCAAGGTCCAAGACTCTCAAGGCAAGAAGGCAACATCATTCAAGGGAGATCTACCACGATTTTGAAGGAAGGAGACCCACGGCTAGAGGAAGCGTCATTTGGGCACTCCTTTGGTGGGGAAAGCGTCATTCGGCACATTCTTCACCTCCTCCTTCACCATTTCATCTAGGGAGTGCCATTTATGCTTTTTGTTTCATGTTTTTGCTTGTTTGTATTGCTTTGTTGTGGGATGATGGCACACTAGACCCCCAAGGCCACGGGTGTTGGTGAACCTTGGGGGTTTTATCATGTATGTTGGATGATAACTTGTTAATTCCATGCTTTGGGTAATTTTTGAGATTTAATCCATTGTTTTTCATGCTAAGTGCTACACTAAGGAGAAATCCGTAGCTCTTTTATGAGTGATGCATATAGATGTAACTTGCTCGCATGTATTAGATCATGAATGGATTAGAAGGGGATACTTGTATCATCACGCCGAGAAATCGGCTGTTTGGTAGCCCTCCATGTAGTTTTAATCCGAAGAAGAGTAGGTTTAATCCTGAGTGAGATTTCCTCGTACTCAATGCAATCGTAGGAATGTAAATTTCGAAGAAATTCCTATCTATGTTCGTATGGGATTAGGGTTCAATCGCCGAGAAGTTGGGGTTGTTCTAATCTTGGAATCTCATGGTCCATTTTACCCTTGCATCTTTAGATAATCATCCATGTTGCATGATAACCCCTCAAGGGGATCCTCATCCATAGGCCTTTGCATCTCATTGATTTTCTTGCTTGCTTATTGCTTGTTCTCTCTAATTTGTTCCTAACCTTGTTTTAGTTTTAATTGCTTTTAGTAGAGTAAAAATCCAATATTTGAGATCTTAGGCTAGATAATAGCTCGAGAAAGACTAATAGGAGATCCTTAGCCCCGTGGAATACGATCCTCATGTCTTCACACGAGGTATTACTTGGCGATCCCATACACTTGCGGGGAAGCAATCAAGTTTTTGGCGCCATTGCCGGGGATCTTTAAGGAATTCTAGGAAACTTTTAGATTATTACTCTAGTCATTTTTAATTAGCTTGTACATATTAATCTTTATGCATATTATTCTTATTTTATTTAACTTTGTTCTTTATATATATCCTCTTTTGTGCAAGGTATAATTTTCTTGCCAAATGCATGGGCTTACAATCAATCAAGTTCTTGGTGTGAGCAACTACAAGGAAAGAAATTTAAACCCGACGATGTTTTTGCAGCATTCATGCGAAGCCCTGAGGCCCAATTTTCGTTTAAGGACATCAAGCTCGGGACTCATCCCAAGGTCACAACCACTTGCTTGGTTAATATAAACACCCAGCCTGAAGGACAATTTAATGGATTGAGCACTATCTTAAGAGATGTCCAAGAATCCTTCCGTAGTCTAGAGAGACGGGTTGAAGAACTTGCTGAAGTAATAACCAAGAAACAACCAATTCATGAGCCAGAAATAGAAAGTCCAAGTGCAACTAATAATGAAAATGAAGAAAGTAAAGATGAAAATGAGGTGGAAGAAATTGTTGATGCTTTGGAGATTGGAAGTGTAGAAAATGTGGCATCAATATCCCTTGAGCACGTCCTTGGCATAGAAGTGAATGAACACACCAAGCACAATAGAGAAATATCCTGAAGATGTGGATAGGAAATCAAAGCCATTTAAAAACCAACCTATGCTCGGGTTGGATGATTCTCAACCAAAAATTTTTCCATGGAAGCCCAAACAATGTCTATGGGCAATTCAAGAGCATCTAACATTGGTTGAGGAGCAAAATTTATGTAGGTCATTAACGCCATGCAAAACTCCACCAATGCCCTGCTTGAGCAATTCACAAACGAAGCTATTTCCTTGGAGGCCCAAACAATTTTCTAGACTGCTTGAAGAAGATCTTACCGGGGGTGGAATAGAAGTGGAGAGGATGCTCAAGGCGTCAAATGACCCACCTAAGCCACGAGTGCATAAGTCCCGGCCTAAACTTTTCCCTTGGAGGCCTAAAGGTACCATGTCCAAGGTCTTCACAAGCTCATCATCCCAGAAGGTAATTATTTTCTTTCATGGAAATACCTATGCTACATGTAGCCAAGATGAACACACCATTTTCAAGCCTCCTTAGGTAAGAATAAGGTACGTCAGGCTTGTGATGTTAAACAAGCGCTTCTTGGGAGGCAACCCAAGCATTCGGGGGTGTTTTCTTGCATTTTTTGTACTTTAGGTCTTAGTTCATTTCAATTTTTGTATTTCTTAGACTTGCTTGTGCTTTAATAAGTTCATGCTCACTCACTTGGCACATTGTTCTCATCGATTTAATTGTGGTGTATTTTTGCAACTTCTTGAGAAACTCATGTTTAGGTGTCAATTCATGCACTAGATCATCGTTTTATTCATTTCATTTATTTTTGGAGAAGTCTTCGAACTTGCTATTTCATTTTTACATCATTTGAAGAAGGATTTTGGGGTTTAGAGAGCAAATTATAGTCATGCGGCCATCCATAACCCGTATGGAGGCCGTCTGTGCCATTTGGGGCACCAAACAGAGCCTCGGCTCTGTCCCAGACGACCCCCCATACAGCCCCCCATACTGGGCAGTCTATGACACCATCCAGAACACCCGAGAAGGCTTCTCAGGCCATACGACCCCCATACAGGCCGTATGGGGGCCGTATGGCTCGGTTCTAGCCCATTTAAACCCTCTCTCTCTTTTCTCTCTTCTCTTTCTTCCATTCTCTTCTTTTTCTCTCTTTTCTCCACCGATTTTTCTCTTCTTTCTCACTCGATTTCTTGAGCCAAATCTCCTCATTTTTTTCCTCCTAAATCTTCTCCTCATCCATTTTGAGATGTCGATCTAGTAGTTTTTCCTCGAGTTTAATGCTAGTTTTTCTCAAGATTTTCGTCGGTATGCTTTTTTTCAATGCCCTAGTTTTATCTTTTTTTCATTTCTTGGGCATTCTTGGAGCTTTTTATGTGGAATTTCTTTAACATTTTTGCTTGGTTTTGTATGGTGTGATTGTTATGGATGAAGTCTCCCTTGAATTTATGTAAAAACATTTTTTCGATTTTTCATGTTTTTTGGGGAGGTTCTTTCGAAAATGAACAGTAACCATACGGCCCCCCATATCTGCCGTATGGACACTATCCATCATAGTTTCCATTGTTTCTTCATCTCTTACACTTCTTTTTGAATCATATTAGATTCCTCTATCCTTGATTGGGTTTTTTTCATGGTTTTGTAGGAATTTTGGGGATGAAGAAATTGACAAGCAACCATGGTTTGATATTTGCACCACAAGGGGTGACCAAATGGAACAAGATGTCATGTTTGTGTTGAGAGACTTAATTCTAAGGACAAGGATGGAGCATGGACACCTATCATTTACTTTTAGTTTGCTTTTGTTTTTGTATTTTTTGTGTTTTTGATGAGTTGGCATGGTTCTACCCCACGCTTGTGTTGTCGAACTTTTAGTTTATTTTTTCATCTTTTTGTGTTTGTTGACTACCTCTAGTTTCCCCTTGTGCTAATCTTTTTTTAAATCTTTTGTGGAATGATGATGTCCCCTTTTTGCCTCGCAGGGCATTGAGGGAATTTGGTGAGCTTTCACTGGTTTTTAATGGAGGTCGGACTGGACATGTATTGCTCACCACACACTTTTCTCACGTCCCTACCTCATAGCGAGCACAAGTTTGAACCCGGGGAGTTCGTTTTTCACCCTCCTTTATTATTTTGCATTGCTTCATCTTGCATGTTTTTTTCATGATTAGTGTACATTGAGGGCAATGTACAACACTAAAGTGTGGGGATGGGTGTATTTCATGTTTTAGGATCATTTACTACATGCTAGTGTTACCTATGATGGCTTTGTTCATTCTTGTAAGATTCTTTTTAGCTTGGACTAATGATTGATGTGAGTTACTTGTTTCTATGCTTTATTGAATCCCGCTTTTACCCCTAGTATTGTCATGTGCACTGATTTTTTGTCGATGCCCTGGGAATAGCCAATGTGACTACTCTCTAACTCTCTTGTATGCGTAACACACTACTTTGAGTACTTGGCCTTAGAACACTAAGTTCTTTCCTTCAATGGACTCTTAAGAACTTCTAAGTCTTGTTGAGCTAATCCTAGTTTTGTGTCATGTAGAGTACTCTAAAGATGTGATCTAGGGTGAATGTGAAAAAAAATGAAAAAAATGAAAATGAATGAAAAAGAAAAGAAAAAAAAAGAAGTCTATGTCAGTATTCCTCTGCTTCTGAAGCATGAATGCGTCTATGTAGACTGTAATCGAGTAGTTGGGTGGCTCTTGTGCCTAACCAGCATGTGCACCCTCGAGAAAGATTTCAAAATGATGTTGGTGCAGTCTACGTTAGTCGGACTTGAGAAAAAAAGAAAAAAGAAAAGAAATGAATGATGAAATGAAAATAAAAACTCTAGTGATCTATGTGAGTACCTACCAAAGGTTTTGAGATGAAAGTGGATTTAGTTTCGAGCTATAGATTTAGAAGGATCTTACTTGGCCATTGAAGTAGGACTTAGTAGTTTAAGACTTAGTATTCTTTGTAAGTGGAGTGATTAGCATCTAGAGTCTGTCTTGATTGAAGTCCTTAGGCTAGACCCGGATCAGGGGCATATGAGATATAAGATTCACTTACACGCACGTGACATATAAGGGGTGAGACAGGGATATTTTTTTATTATGGTTATTGACTATGACTCAACATCTATGTATCATTGTCCATTGCTTTTTGGAGTCTTATATTTACTTGATGACGGAGGTAATGCATTTAGCCACTTCTCGATCTCTTTTGTTTTATCATGTGTTGTTTGCTTGGGGACAAGCAACGCTTACGTGTGGGGATATTTGATAAGTGTCTAAATGTAGATGTTTTCATGTATATATCGTATTCACTTTGCATGTATTTTGTGAGGTTTGATGCCCGTTTTGCGCTTAATCATCTATTATTTGCTTTGTAGGGCATAAGGAAGCCATGGAGAACAAGAAGATATCATTTGGGTGAAAAGAGAAGAAAATAGGAATTTCATACTACCCCATACTACCTAGTATGGGGGTCGTATGCACTGTAGCAGTGGATTGATTTGGAGTGTCTGCCTAGATTTCCATACTACCCAGTATGGGGGCTGTATGCAACCCGTATGGATCATGAATCTAGGGTTTTTGGGTGCTATATGACCCCAATACGACCCCCATACGACCCGTATGCCTCGGGGGATATAAATACCAACTTTTAGGGCAGAAAAAATTGACTTTTGGCTGGCCCTTTTCTTGGCCGACTTTGGGAGAGCACTTGGGAGTTTTTGGGAGACCTTGGGGAGGAGAAGAAGGGCAAGGAAGCTAGAAGATCATCCAAGCCCAAGGTCCAAGATTTTCAAGGCAAGAAGGCAACATCATTCAAGGGGAGATCTACCACGATTTGAAGGAAGGTGACCCACGGTTAGAGGAAGCGTCATTTAGCACTCCTTTGGCGGGGAAAGCATCATTCGGCACATTCTTCACCTCCTCCTTCACCATTTCATCTAGTGAGTGCCATTTATGCTTTTGTTTCATGTTTTTCTTGTTTGTATTGCTTGTTGTGGGATGATGACACACTAGACCCCCAAGGCCACCGGGTGTTGGTGAACCTTGGGGGGGGTTTATCATGTATGTTGGATGATAACTTGTTAATTCCATGCTTGGGTAATTTTGAGATTTAATCCATTGTTTTCATGCTAAGTGCTACACTAAGGAGAAATCCGTAGCTCTTTTATGAGTGATGCATGTAGATGTGACTTGCTCGCATGTATTAGATCATGAATGGATTAGAAGGGGATACTTGTATCATCACGCCGAGAAATCGGGTGTTTGGTAGCCCTCCATGTAGGTTTAATCCGAAGAAGAGTAGGTTTAATCCTAAGTGAGATTTTCTCGTACTCAATGCAATCGTAGGAATGTAGATTTGGAAGAAATTCCTATCTATGTTCGTATGGGATTAGGGTTCAATCGCCGAGAAATTGGGGTTGTTCTAATCTTGGAATCTCATGGTCCATTTTACCCTTGCATCTTTAGATAATCATCCATGTTGCATGATAACCCCTCAAGGGGATCCTCATCCATAGGCCTTTGCATCTCATTGATTTTCTTGCTTGCTTATTGCTTGTTCTCTCTAATTTGTTCATTACCTTGTTTTAGTTTTAATTGTTTTTAGTAGAGTAAAAATCCATCATTTGAGATCTTAGGCTAGATAATAGCTCGAGAAGGAGTAATAGGAGATCCTTAGCCCCGTGGAATACGATCCTCGTGTCTTCACACGAGGTATTACTTGGCGATCCCGTACACTTGCGGGGAAGCAATCAGGGACCTTCCACCTGGACCAAAGGGTTAGGTCTATAATTAGGAAGTGATTTAGCACTTGGAATCCCTAGAGCTCATTGCAATTCAATGCGAGTCCAAGGTTGAGAGGTTATCCAATCTCTCCTCCGGGACATGTATAGAGTTAGGCATGGTTGACCTTGGATTTGGGATTATGTAATTAACGATTTCCATGACTCACTATTGCTTGAATTTGGAAGCATAATAGAGGGTTCATGCAATTGAAACGATTATCCTAGGCGGAGCAATATCCGGGAACCCCATCTTTATCGATTGCCTTACCTTCTCATTTACTTGTGCTCTCTTACTTGTTGTTTTTACTTTTGAGAATTGAATCATTCTCACATATATCACTATTCATCTTTCACATAGCTAAGAAATGAATTAAGTGTTTTTATTCCCTACTCCATGTGGATATGATACCCCTCATCCAGGATTATTACTTCGATAAACCCATGCTTTAGCAGCACTGTTCATAGTCGCCCGAGAAAACAGGAGTTCAGAGGATCCACACGGGCACGTGAAAATTAACCACGCCCATGTGGAAATTCCCCATGGGCGCGTGAAGCATCCACGCCCGTGTAGTAATCCGATTCCAGCCCTATTTAAAAGCCGAATCAGCCCCGATTTTAGTATTCTTTTCTCCATCTTTTCCCCAACTTGAGAGAGGGCTTCGGCTAGGGTTTCGAGGTATATTGGCCAAGGTTTTGGAGAGGTTCTATGGCTCTGACATCGTCATTCCTTAGGAAGAAGGTTGGTAGGGGAGCTTCCGTCGAGGCGTGTCCTATACCAGACGGGGGAATCCTTGGATGACGAGGACTTTCCATAAGACCATCGACACGACTATCGAGGGGCTTTCTTTATGGATTCATTGCTTTTACTTTCTATTTCTTTGATTGTACTTAGCTCCATGGAGAGCTAAACCCCTAGTGGGTACTCGGGTATTGTGAACCCTAGGATGTATTTGTTTCTTTGAACCTCTTTATTATGCTTTCAATAAAATGATGTTTATTGTCAGTTCTAACCTTGAATGCTTGATTGTATGAACATTTCCCATAGAGTGACACTAGGGTTGAGAGTTCTTGTTGGTAACCTTGTGAGTGAGTGACACACCACGAGCGTTATATAAAGCTAGGTTGGAGAGGGTTGAGAAGGTGAGTAGAGAGGTACAGGAGCGTCCCATTTCCCCTCTGGCGTAATAGATTCTACCTCCGTTCCTCGAGTTCTTTGCGGCCATAATAGAGTGAATGGTCTAAGGGATGAACTTCCGCTGGGGCTTAGTTGCGCGTGCAATGGAGAGAAGCGTTGAGGTGATCTTAGTATCTAGCGCTCAATTGTAGTTAGGGACCTTCCACCTGGACCAAAGGGTTAGGTCTATAATTAGGAAGAGATTTATCACTTGAAATCCCTAGAGCTCATTGCAACTCTATGCCAGTGCGAGGTGTTGAGATTGTTCGATTTCTCCTCCGGGACATGTATAGAGTTAGGCATAGTTGACCTTAGATTTGGGACTATGTAATTAAGGATTTCCACGACTCACCATTGCATTGATTAGGAAGTATAATAGAGGGTTCTTGCACTTGAAACAATTATCCTAGGCGGAGCATTATCCGGGTACCCCATCTTTATCGATTGCCTTACCCCCCTTCTTTACTTTTGCTCTCTTACTTGTTGCTTTTACTGTTGAGAATTGAATCATTGTCACACTCATTATCATTGATCTTTTACATAGCTAAGATTCGAATTAAGTATTTTTTATTCCCTACTGCCTGTCGATTCGATACCCGCTCACCCCGGATTATTACTTTGACAAACCCGTATACTTACGGGATATAAGCAAGGGGACCTTGTCGACGTATCATCACCTCACTTGGTTTGTGGCATGTATGTCTTGAACCTCAGCCAAGTCACTCTGCAGTACCCCCTACAGTGTTCTTGAGCCTCTCAAATTGATCATGGGCTCGAGTCAGAGAGAATATCCTAACTGGTGATGGCTCCTGTGCTGTAGGAGATGCCTTTGTCTGAACCTGCTTTGGCAATGGCTCAAGCGCAGGCTATGAGCCTTCAACTACATCTTCCTTGGCCTTAATTTGCTCTGGTAGGGGCATGTTCATCACATAAACCCTATCTCTATATCTGTGGATCATGCCAATCAGTCGCACGGTGTCCAAGCTGAGAGGAGATGGTACTATGATCTTCTCGGCCCCCTTGATTATGTCCATGAGACTCATACCCATGATGAGCCCATTGATGTATGGACCTGAGAAGAGAACTCCAACTCTGGTGTATTGGCCCTGGTGGCACAAGTACTCGGCAAGGATGTGCCCAAGGTGAATCGGCTCGCTTTGCACCATGGAGTACAAGTATAATAACTCTTGTTTACTCAATACTCCTTTGCATCACTACCCCCATTCACTGATAGGCTCATAACAGCATGGATATATCTGTAGCTCAGTCCGGAGAGGCACATAGCCTTGGATACTCCTGCCTCATACTCACCCTGGTCATATAGTGTCCTATATGCTCTCTGATTATTCAAACTACTTGGATAATTGGTCGACAGTCGATAGTACTCATCAGTGTCCGTAAATGCCTCATCGTACAACCCTAGTCTGATCAAAAACTGTGTGATGCTCATATTGTGATACTGTCTTAATGCTCTGAGTTGTATGGCGTCAATTCTATTGAAGGTGCTATAAGATCGGTCGAACTCAAAAGAGGCTCACACTTCTAATGTCAGCATATGGATAGCTGGCTCTTGGATCAACAATAAGCGCCTCCAGATACCCATAGACAACAAATCCTCAACCTCATCGGCCATCTCATCCCCTAAATGAATCTTTCTAAGTGCGCTAATATTAGGAAAATGAGAATGGCCAAACTTCAGCTTTGACAGTTTCTCGAAATGAGCTTAGTGCTCAGGAATAGCGAACTCCATGTGTTAAAGGGCGTGAAAACCGCACGACCAATATGCTAAAATCCAAAAAAAAATCTTAAATTCGTTTCTAGAATCATTCTAAAGCATGCACAAACCATTTAACATGTAAACGAAGCAACAATCACTAGATTAATCGAAATAAAACAAGATTGGCGAAAGAAAAAGAGAATGAGGGTTTACCAATGAAATGGAGATGGAAAGTTTCGAATGCTGCCAGAAAACAACCTGAGGACTCTATAAATAGATGGCGAGGGCCCGGGAGAGTGAGGAGAGGTGCAAGGGAGTTATAAAGAAAAGGTATGCCTCCTCACTGTCTAGACATCCACATGGGCGTGTGGAAATTACCCACGCCCGTGTGACTCCACAGGAGGGCTCACAGGGGCAAACACACACCCCTTTATGCTCTCAGGATAGCTTCTGGCTGTCTCTGAACGCATCCACATGGACATGTGGAAATTTCCCACGCCTGTGTGCTCAACCCACAGGGGCACCAAAATGACCCTGTGGCTTCTCTGTCGACCCAAAAAATTTTGCCAAGTGTTCCACACACCCCTATATAAATTCCACAAGGGCGTGTGGATGCTCACGGGGTTACTAACAGGTGCACTCACACACCCTTTTGTGCTATCAGGATAGAGGAGAACTCTCTTCAGAGTTTCAAATGGGCGTGTGGATATTACCCACGCCCGTGTGTACTTCAAAGGGTCATTCACACGCTCCTGTGTCTTCTATGGATAGTGTTTGAGAACTCTGTAGAGAAACACACACCCGTGTGGAAATTACCCATGGGCGTGTAACCATCGCAAGGTTATTTGCCGGGTCATTCACACACCACTATGTCCTCTCGGGATGAGCTCTGAACAAAAACACACACCCGTGTGGAAATTCCACACGGCTGTGTGTCATCTCTAGATAACATAGAAAAATCATAGACTCTGTAGCAAATTTCTGTACACTTATACACATATAGAGCCTGCATATAATATGAACATCTAGCTAGAGAATCTTGGATAACATGCTCAAATGATGAAGGAACTTCACCAAACACAATTAGGCACATGAAAACTTCAATAATCCATGAGAAAAATGCAGCAATAGCATGTAAAAGATTAAGACACCTACACTAAAGCTCTTATTCATGCAAGTATTAAACTAAAACCGAGAAAAACAGTAAAGGCTTGGGTTGCCTCCCAAGAAGCGCTTGTTTAACGTCACTAAGCTTGACGTACCTCTTCTTACCTCACGGGGGCTCATAAATGAAGGTTTCCCTCTTACCAACAACCTGAAAGCATGATGAACATAATCTTTTCAAGGTAAAGGGAGGGCTATCGAGGTTGTTACCACACAAGGGTTTGTCACCCCTACTCCGTGCTTGCACATCTCCATTAGCCTTGAGGTGCTTCTTGTGGTGTCTCCCTTCTCTCTTCATCTTTTGGATCATCCTTTTCATGATCTCCGGGGTAGGTTGCATCTTATCTACTAGACCAAGTGATAAGACTTCTTCATTGTCCACTTCTTGATCTAGAACCCCTTTATATGGGTTTGGACACATCATTTCCTATATGTATTCATCAATTAACTCATCAGTAGGGTCAAGAAAGTAAAGAGTACTATCAAAATCAATAGAATGTCGCATTGCTTCAGTTAGGTAGTATGTCAAATTGTCATCACCAACTCATAAAGTCAACTCCCCACCATCCATGTCAATAAGAGCCTTGGAAGTGCGCAAGAATGACCTCCCAAGTATTAGTGGAACATCGACATCCTCATCAACATCCAACACTACAAAATATACTGGAAATATGTACTTGTAGACTTTCACAAGTATGTCTTTGATGATATCCCTCGGATGTCTAACTGTTCAGTCCACCAATTGAAGTGTCATCTGAGTAGGCCGAGCTCTCCCAAGCCTAGCTTCTGAAAGAAAGTATAAGGCATGGCACTAATGCTAGCTCTTGAATCTGCCAATGCCTTTTCTTCACCCAAATTACAAATGCCTTATTCTTGTTCGTCATATTCTTTTGCAACACTAACGAACATGAAGCATCTAGAATCACAAATGCACTCTCCTCCAACTTTCTCTTGTTAGTCAAGAGGTCTTTGAGAAACTTTGCATAACAAGTCATTTGAGACAATGCCTCTACAAATGGAATGTTGATGTGCATCTGCTTGAATAGACCCAAGATCATCTTCTATTGATCATCATTTTGTTCATTCTTCAACCTTGAAGGATAAGGGATTCTTGGCTTGTAAGATGGGGGTGCCAATTCCTTCCCTTTAGTTCTCTCCTTAACCTCCATGACCTCGGGTCACTAAACATTGGTTTTCTCACTCGGGAGCCTACCCTAAACTTCACGATCATTTCTTAAAGTGATCATCTTCACATGTTCTCTTGGGTGGGTTTTTGTGTTACTTGGCAAGCTCCCTTGAGTTCTCTCTGATAATGACTTTGCAATTTGCCCCACTTGATTCTCTAAGTTATGCAATGATGTGGTGTGGTTGCGAAGTATGGCTTCAATCGATTGAAACCTCTTATCTGATGATTGAATAAACTTGGTTAAAGCTTTCCATAAATCAGTCATCTTGTTTTCCAACCTTGAAACTCGATTCTCCATGTTTGGGGCATGTTATTGTTGTTGGAAACCCGGTGGTGCCATGGTCTTCTGTTTCCCTTGATTACTCCAAGAAAGGTTAGGGTGGCTCCTCCACCCCAGATTGTTGGTATTGCTATGCAGATTTCCTTGACCTCTCATTGCATTACACACAAAGTCAACTTGTTCCACTAAGGATGTACCACCAATAGAAATTAGGCAATCAGATGGAGCATGTCCTTCCCCACACCCAGTGCAACTCGTCCCGGCTGATTAGTCATCGCACAATACTCTAAAAAGAGAGCATACGATACCCCGGCTGCAAGTACATGGGTCGTCAAGTAATAACTTTTCATGCAAGCATAAGAGGGTCATATTCCCAAGGGCCCAAGATATGCTATTACTTCCTCCTAGGTATCTCTATCTAGTCTACCAAATGGATAGTTGTTGTATAAGACACGAATATGAAAATAAATAAAATAAAGAACTATAAACAAGATGGACTAAGGCACACCATACAAGCAATCTAAAGCTCAAGTAGCAATGAGAACTAGAGTCCTCAGGCGAAGATTCCCTCGGGAGAAGAACAAGTTAGGATGAATCTAGGAATTTAAGCACAAGGTTAGCTAGAGTTGGTCCGCTAGACTAGGATGTCGACTACCCGGAACCTTCTTCCTAGTGTAGCCATAATCCAATGTGGGTTCCTCCCTCCGGAAGATACCCCTATTATGTCTTTAGGAATAGAGAGTCTTGAATATGGTAATTCTAATACTTGCTCTCGGCTACAACTACCCTAATATATGAGGGAAGCTACTAGCACTTGGATCCTCCTATTTACTGGTACATTAAAACCCCCTTCAATCATTGTGCGACCTAATACATGCAAGCATCCCGCCATACATGTACAATTTATGAATCAAAACCTACGAAATCCATCCATTGTAGGTTGAACATCAAAACAATAGATTGAAACCAACAAACATGCCAACAATCAATTAAAACTAACAAATATCACCCATTCATACAAACAAGTTCCTCTCCCAAAGTTCACCAGAGCCCGGTGGGCTTGGGAGGCTAGTTCCACATCACAAAGAGAGAAAACAAATTATAATAGATGACAAAGCCCATAAAAATCTCCATTAGATGTAGGCGAGAAGGTGGTGATAAAGGCTCGTCGGATCTGTGCCGGTGAGCTCCTTAATGACCTCTTTGAGTGCTACCTTCTTCTCCCCTTGAGTTCTTACCCTTCAAATCTTCTTCTAATCAGGTGATGGTGATGGAGAATAATGGAGATGATTGTTGATGAGCGATCCGCAAGTGCACGGAGTCATCAAGTAATACCCCTCGTGCGAGCACGAGAGGGTCGTATTCCCTGGGCCCAAGAATCTACTCTTACTTTCTCTTTGCATATTGTCTAGCCGAATGATTCGAAGGGTTTCTCTAATCTATTACTTGAAATAAAAAAACTACAAATGGAGTCTATGATAAGGTAGGGGTATAAAATCAGGGGAAAGAAATGGTCACGGATGCGGATTCCCTAGGGGCTACTAAAGTGCAAAGGATGCTAAAAATGTCATGCAATTGAAGGTTTGGACCTAGAGATTTCCTAAATTAGATCAACCCGATGGTCACGGCAATTAACCCCTAATCCGGTATAAGTATTGACATAGAATTTCTTTTGATCAAATCCTCATACGATTGCATTAAAAAGTGGGGAAATCCCTAATTAGTGTCGGAACACAACTTGGTCTAGCCCTAATGGTGGAGGGGTACAGAATACCTGATGGTCACGGTGTATTCATACATGAATCCCTTGCAAACTTGGTGTGTCTAGTACAAGGGCGATGGTCACGCTACCAAGTACAACCTAGCAGTTGGTTTACAGAGTTCTCATGTAAGCAACACATCAAATGCACCAAGAATGAATCACAAATACACAATAATTGCAATAGACAAAATTAAATCATCCAAATACACAAGTTCACCGCAAGGTTCACCGGCATCCGGTGACCTTGGGGTATACTCATCCATGCGAACAAATACAAGCAACAAGTCCATGAAAACAACTACAAATGGCATAAGAAAACTCCCTCAAACAATAGAAGTAGGAAGACAAGCCAAGCTAGGTGGAAATGCTTCCACGGACGCCGCGATGGGGGCGGCTTCCCTCGTCGTCTACAAACTTCCAAAGAAGAGATCGATGAAGATCTAGCCAAAACCGAGCTTCTCCCTTTGATTTCCCTTCTCCAAAACGTGTGATCTTGCCTCCTAAAGACTGGTGAAAATCGGCTCCAAGAACTCTCCCAAAAACTCCTCCCTTTGCACTAGAAAAATCGGTTTCATTTATATCCCGTCAGTCCATGCGGGCATCCATGCGGGCGCATGGAGCCTGTGAAGCTTACAGCCAAATGCCCAGAAAACATGCCGGTGCGACAGTACTCAACTACAGTGTTTTTGCTACAGTATTTTTGCTACAGTACCACGTATTGATAATTTCCAGCAAACCTCACGGGCACCCATGCGGGCGCATGGAGCCCGTGAAACTCACAGCCAAATGCCCACAGAATGAACAATGACCTGCTACAATATCGTTACAGTGCCGCTACAGTGCTGGGACCCCAAAAATGCTGTTTTTGGTGTCGAATTCATCCGATTTACATTTTTGAGCATCGTTTGACTCATTTAAGACCTGCAACACTGAAATAACCAATTTAGACATAAAACGGGCATCAATTCGTTAACATATTCACAAATGATACAAGATTAATACATATAAAATACATACATTTAGGCGTTTATCAATGGTTGAAGAGATGGTGTAAGAGATTATGGCGAAAGACAGCTCCCCAAAAAGCCCTAGGTTGTCTTATATAGATTCAAAATAATGGTTTTGCCTGTTTGTGCGCACGTGGTTTGCGGGCCACATACTAGGCCACACAGCACACTACCTGGGCTGTGCAGGCACTGGGTAGCCTGCACAATGGCCAGACAGAAGTGTGTGGTTATGGCAATGGCAACGCAAGGTTCTCTAAAATGCTTTTCGGGCATCAGTTTACATCCGTAGCTCATGTAAAATTTATTTCTTCATCAATCTTCTCCAAAATCACTCAAATGTGGTTCATCCTTGCAATTATGATTCTTCGATGTCCTGAAACAATTATAACAAATAAAACACATAAAGGATATCAGAGTCATAAAATTATGTATGAAAGTGCATATAATATATGTTATGAAAGTGATGTATTTAGATACTTATCAATGGCCGCCACTCTTGGAAAAGTTAGAGTGTCTAACTTCTTGCTCAATGACTCAACTTGAGCAGCTAATGAGGTAACTGCATCAATCTCATGAAGTCCGACTATCTTCTTTCTGTTCCTTGTGTTCCACTGATAACTGTTCATAGCCATTTCTTCGATGAGATGTTAGGCTTTTTCAGGGGTCATGCTTTGTAAGGTACCTCCCACTGCAGCATTAAGTAACTACTTTATGCTTCGGTTCAATCCACTATAGAAAGTCTAAATAATCATCCACTCTGAGAACCCATGTTGAGGACATTTCCGCAGGAACTCCTTGAACCTATCCCATGTGGTAAGTGCTTGTGTGTTAAGAATGCGAAGTATTCTTTCCTTATGATAAGCATTACTTTTATCAGATGTCAGAACTAATACATGTGTATTTGTATTCTTTTAAGCATGTAGGATTGTGAAGCTAAGTATGAAGGAAAGAAGCCAAAGTATATCGTGAATGCACTATTTGGTGAAACTTTGGAAGGAACAAATGTGAAGACTCAAGTTGGGTTCAAAGATACATGAATGTATGCCAACCTCCATGTATTCAAGCAATTACAATGATTTGGAGAGGCACGAAGGCAGTCATGTTTGTGTATCCCAATTTGTACAATGATAGAAAGATCTTCACCAATGTGTCGTTTATTGAAGAAGCAATGCAATCTATGGCATGAACGTGTGTCTGTTTATGTTGCCTCGATAAAAAGTGGATTTGGGAGTGTGTTTCGTGGGTACTGTAGCAAGTTAGTGAAGCAAGCTCACTGTAGCAATTTACTGTTCTCCAACTTTTGAGAGGCCGGCGGCTAGGATTTAGAGAGGCTTTGGCAAGGCTTTTGGAGTGGTTCTACGGCTTTGACACCACATTTCTATTGGAAGATAGTTATTGGGGGAGCTTTCATTGGCATCGATTTGGTGAGGTGTGCCCTAAGCTTCACGAGGGGGCCTTTGGAGAGGACGAGGCCACTCCATAAGACCATTGACACGAATACCGAGGGGGTTTTACTATGGATTCCATGTTTTTAGTTTCGATTTCATTATTGATTGTATATTGTTCCATGGAGAGCTAAATCCCCTATTGGGTACTCGCATTTGTGAACCCTAGAATGTATTTATTTCATTAACCTTTTAATATGTTTTCCTTAATTTATGTCTTTAATTGAGTTCTAATCATGAATGGTTGTTGAATGATTTCTCCCTTAGAGTGACACTAAGGTTGAGAGTCAACATTGGTATTCCTTGTGAGTGAGTGACATACCATGAGGGTTAGATAAAGCAAAGATTGGAGAGGGTCGAGAGGGTAAGTCGAGAGGTAGTGGAGCGTCCCCATTCCCCTCCAGTGTGATTTATCCTACCTCTAAGTTCTAAGAGTTCTTTGCGGTCACAATAGAGTGAAGGGTTAAGGGATGAACTCCGTTGGGGTTTAGTTATGCGAGCAACAAAGTGAAGCGCTGAAGTGACTTTAATACCTGGGCTTAATTATGACTAGGTGTCTTTCACCTGGACCAAAGTATTAGATCTACATATAGGAATAGGATTTATCACTTGGAATCCCTATAGCTTCTTGCAACTTTTCATAGTGTGAGGTGTTGAGACTGATTGATTTCTCCGCTGGGACATAGTGTAGCGTTAGTCACGGTTGACCTTAGGTTTGGGACCGTGTATTTAAGGGTATCCACGACTCATTAAGCATTAGTTAGGAAGCATAATAGTTGGTTTTGCACTTGAAGCAATAATCCTAGAAAGAACAATATCCGAGTACCCCACTTTTATCGATTGCATTTCCTCTCATTTATTTGTGCCACTGTTTCTTATTTTCTTTAGTTTGTTTGCATTGATCTTAATCCACACCATCATTGTTTCATTTCCACTTAGTTAAGTTGCAATCTTGGTGTTTTCTATTCCTTATTCCCTGTGGATACGATACCCCACTCACCTGGGACTTATTACTTTGACAAACCCGTGCACTTGCGGGTCACACGCAAGGGGCGTTGTCACCATGTCTCAAAAAGAGACTGTAATTCCCTTTGCACCAAAGAAGATATCTCATTCCTAAGCTTCA
The DNA here is from genome assembly GCF_009730915.1 of Dioscorea cayenensis subsp. rotundata. NCBI lineage: Eukaryota > Viridiplantae > Streptophyta > Magnoliopsida > Dioscoreales > Dioscoreaceae > Dioscorea > Dioscorea cayenensis. Next base: position 48,644 of record NW_024087244.1, read on the forward strand.
CAAATTTTCCAGGAGGGAAATATCGGGCAAGAAAAGCTTCTACCATCTCCTCCCATGTAGTGATTGATGCTCTAGGTAATGTATGTAGCCATTGCTTCACTCTCGCTTTCAATAAAAACGGGAAGGGTCTCAACTTGATAGCATCATCCATAACACCATTGATCTTGAGCATGTCATATACCTCCATAAAGTTCTCATTGTGATTGTTTGGATCCTTATCGGCCAAACAATTAAACTGTGCAGACTGCTGTAACATCTGGATGAAGCCTGGCTTGAGCTCAAAATTCTGAGTCATGATCGGTGACCGTACAATACTAGACTACGTGCCATGAACTGCTGGTCTGGCATAATCTGAGACTATCCTCTATTGCTGATTCTGTTCTACCATATTATCAGATCGCTCAACTTCTATTTCAGCTTGATTAGACTGTTCTTGTATAGGTTCTTTTCCCCTTCTATGAATTCTTCATCCAATGTCTGGATCTCCTTCAATGAATGTCGAAGGATTTCCTCGGGCCATAACTTGGAGTTGTAACCAAAGAAAGAAAAACAAATCAGAACGATGGAAGAATAAGAAAATGTGAAATAGAACAAGTGATGAATAGCTAAAATAGCAAAGTGCAAAGTGTTTCCAAAATGCCTATTCCTCGGTAATGGCACCAAAAATATGACACACCCCTTGCGTGTGTGTGTACCACAAGTTCCCGGGTTGTCAAAGTAATAAATTACCCTGGTGAGTAGCTAGTCGTGTCCAAAGGGAATAGTGATTAGAAACAAAAGAATTGCTATTTAACTATGGTGAAGATGATTCAAAGTGGTGTGAACAATATCGGTGCAAATAGAAATAAAAAGATCAAGAAGGAAACGCAATAAAATGACAGGAGAGGCAATCGATGGAAAGTGGGGCACCCGGACATTGCTCACCCTAGGACTATTGGTTCAACTGCAAAACCGATCATTATATCTCCTAAATGATGTTTAATGAGTCGTGGAAATCCTTAAACACATGGTCTTAAACCTAAGATTAACCGTGACTAACCCAACTCTATGACCCAGCGGAAAGGAATATTCTCGACGCCTCACATAGTGCAAAGTTGCATAAAGCTCTGGGGACTCCAAGTGATAAACCCTATTACCTAATCTAGATCAAATCCTTTGGTCTAAATGAAAGACCCCTAGTCACAATTAAGCCCCCAATACTAAGGATTACTTTAACGCTTCACTCTGTTGCTTGCGCAACTAAGCCCCAACGGAGTTCCTATCTTACTAATTCACTCTATTATGACCGCAAAGAACTCTTGGAACATGGAGGTAGGATAAATCACAGCGGAAGGAAAAGGGGGCATTCCGCTACCTCTCGACTCATTCTCTTAACCCTCTCCAATCTAGCTTTGTCTAACCATCATGGTGTGTCACTCATCCACAAGGATTACTAAGATGGATTCTCAATCCTAGTGTCACTCTAAGGGAAAATCACTTCAACAAGCATTCAAGATTTGAACTCAATTAGAACATCAATTAAAGAAAACATAATGAAAGGTCAATGAAACAAAATAATCCTAGGGTTTACAAGTCCAAGCTTGGGGTTTATGACAACGACCCTTGCGTGTGACCCGCAAGTGCACGGATTTGTCAAAGTAATAAATACTAGGTGAGTGGGTATCGTATCCACAGGGAGTAGGAAATAAAAATACCAAGATTGCTATCTAACTAACCGAAGATGGAATAATGATTTTGTTGATAAAATGTAATAAAAGCAAGAATAAATGAAATAAGAAAGAGAGAAGCACAAATAGATAAGAAGTAAGTTAATCAATAGAAGTGGGGTACTCAGATATTTTTCCACCTAGGACAATTCCTTCAAGTGCAAAATCAACTATTATATCTCCTAATTTACGCCTAATGAGTCATGGAAATCCCAAAACACACGGTTCCAAACCTAAGGTCAACCGTTACTAACTCTGCACAATATCCTGGCAGAGAAATCGATCAATCTCAGTACTCACACTGTGTAAAGTTTCAAGACACTCTAGGGATTCCAAGTGATAAAACCTTTTCCAATATATAGATCTAACCATTTGGTCCATGCAAAAGACCCCTAGTCACAATTAGGCCGTAGGTGCTAAAGTCACTGGAATGTGGTGGTAGGATAAATCACATTGGATGGGAAAGAGGACGCTCTTCTTCTTTTGACTCACTCTCTGGATCATCTCCAACCTTGTAATGTCTAACCCTCATGGTGTGCCACTCACTCACAAAGATTGCCAATGTAGACTCTCAACCCTAGTGTCACTCTAAGGGAGAAATCATGCAACAAGCATTCAATATTAAAACTCAATTAAAGACATCAATTAAGGAAAATATAATAGAAGATTAATGAAACAAATACATCCTAGGGTTCTCAAATCCAAGTACCCACTAGGGGTTTAGTTCTCCATGGAGCTAGTTACAATCAACAATGAAATCGAATGTAAAAACAAGTAATCCATTGTGAAACCCCCTCGATATTCATGTTGATGGTCTCGCGAAGTAGCCTTGTCTTCTCCAAAGGTCCCCTTGTTCGGCCTAGGGCACACCTCGCTTAATCTATGCCGATGAAATCTCACCCAATAACCATCTTCCAAGCGGAGAGCAGTGTTGAAGCCATAGAACCTCTCCAAAAGCCTTGCCAAAACCCATATAAACCCTAGCTGCAAGCCTCTCAAAAGTTGGAGAAAAGATGGAAAAGAAGATGCTGAAATCGGGGCTGAATCGCGGCTTTTAAAGGGCTGGAATTGGGCATCCACACGGGCCTGTGGATGTTCCACACACCCCTGTGGAATTTCCACACAGGCATGGGGAATTTCCACATGGGCGTGTGGATTCTTTGCAAATCTAATTTTCAGCAGGCTATGAATAGTAACCTGCTACAACGATTTCATACAGTACCTGCTATGGTACCGACCAAAAATACTCCTAAAACCACACTTTTCATTGGGGTAACATAAACGGGCACACGTTTATGCCGTAGATCGCGTATCTTAGAGCCGCACTTGTGTCTTTGCGTTTGTTGCTTCCAGGATTCCACCAAATAGTGCGTTCACGATCTACTTTTGGCTTCTTTTCTTAATACTTAGCTTCCCAACCCTACATGCGCAAAAGAACACAAATACACATGTATTAGCGCTTAAACCTGATAAAATTAATGCTCAGCATAAGGAAAGAATGCTTCACATTCTTAACACACAAGCATTTATCAAACTCCCCCACACTTAAGCTTTTGCTTGTCCTTAAGCAAAAATAAAACATTGAAACAAAGAAGAAGGAAAAATTAAAAGTGCTTGGCCTTAGGTTCACCAAAGCATGCAAGGAGAGTATTATGCAAATAAGGGAAATTTCAACACTAAATATGAAAAACAATGCTCTAGCTAAAAACTCGAATAAAAAAGGACAACAACCCCAAGATCGTGTAAGTGTGTGTGAACTCACTCAAGTAAACACAAAGTATACTATTCAATATTCCAAGTATAAGGGACTTATTTAACTACAAAACATAACAAAACAAAAGGATGGTAGTAACCGCACACATCCTCTAAGGTAGTCCTTTCTGAAGCGGCCACTAAGGTGGCTTTCACACTTTCGAGGTGGTAGCTTTCACTCATCCCATGAGATAGCTCTTTCTATCATTAGGGCATAACTAGTATCCGACTTATGAGAGTATCTTCATACCTCATAGGTGCTAGCTCCTTCCACCCATAATGCACAACTAAACAATACATCTAATTTTTCATTCTTTTTCCCCAAGTTTTTTTTATATATAGCAAAGTGGAACAAAAAACAAAACTAATTAGTCTCTTAAATATCAAATTTTAGTTTCCAAAAGAGTTTCATAAGTGAGTGGTGCACAAATATTCGTCGGGCAAAAATTTCTAGAAATTCATGTAAAAACTAGAGTATGAGAACATTAAATATTAAAATTTCTCCTAAACTCAAGAATACAAGCATTGCAACTAAGGTGAACTGCCATTGGCTACATGAGCATGTATGTCAATCAAAACTTGTGTAAAAGACATGTGCAAAGTGAAGTCCCCCCACACTTAAGATGTATATTGCCCTCAATTTACACATGCAAGCACAATAGAAAGTATAGCAATCATGTAAATATGTGGGAGTGGGCAATTGAAACAATACTCCCCTGACTCCTAATGTTGCGTTTGATGGAGCTAAATCCTATGGAGTAAAGTTCCAACGGGTTGTGAAGCATACACGGCCCACATTGGCCGTGCCCATGACTAGTTCTCAATTCCCATACTAACAGGACCATCTGTAGGCATACGCAAGGGGCTTCAGTGAAGCTCAATAAAGACAAAAATAGCTTGAGTATATAAAAGATAAGGCAATGAAATACAACCGAGACAAAAAAATAAAAAGATAAACTAAGAAGAAAGATCCTTTTCTGAGTATACAAGTTCAAAAATAAACTACGAGAAAGAAAGATAAAAAAAATATAAACACAAAGTAAAAGCAAAAGACGCATCAAGCATCAGTGTCATCTTGTGCATGCTCTGCTGCTTCTGGCGGTGGTGGACTAGGTGGATCGATCGGTGAATGAACTGGTGATGATGCCGCTAGAGGAGCCGGAGGTGTCCGGGGTCACATCACAAATGTTGATCCCTCATCTCGCTCTAGTAGTTGCTGTATAATGTCGAGACCCGCCATGAACTCTATATGCAGCGGAACCTATATCTACCGAACCTCGGTGATCTCGATATGTAGTACCCCTACCACACTATCGAGCCTCTCGAATCGATCATGGGCTCGAGATGGTGAAAACACGCGCACCAGAGGTGGCTCCTGTACCAGAGGAGGTGCCTCGGTCTCCATCGGTCCAGGCTGAGGCTTGGGGGCAAGCTGAGAACCCTCGGCATCATCACACTCAACCTCGGCTCGGGGGCATACACTCCCAGATGAACCTTGCGAACCATCCCATCAACCTTATCGTCTCTATGCCCAGGGGATCAGGTATACTCGCCTTCTCGGCCCCTTGAATTGTATCCAGGAGACCTATACCCATTATGAGTCTCATGATATATGGGCCTGAGAAAATGACTCCTACTTTGGCTTACTAGCTCTGGTGATGCATGTACTCAACTAGATTGTGCCCCAAATGAATCAGCTCTCTCTGCACCATGGAGTATAAGTATAGTAGCACCTGTCTGCTCGGCAGTCCTATGCTATCACCATGCTCATTCATTGATCGGCTAACAATGATATGGATGTATCTGTATTGTAGCCAAGAAAGGCAAGTAGGCTTGGACACTCTTGGCTCATATTGCCCTACCCACAAAGTGTCCTATATGCTCTCTCGGATGTCAGATTACAAGGATTATCTGTGGGTAATCGATCGTACTGCTCTCTGTATCTGTGTAGACCTCATCATACAAGCCAGAAGCATGGAGAACTGTATAACACTCATACTATAATAATGTCTGAGTGATCTGAACTGTATAGCATCGACACTGTCGAATGTCGAGTAAGATCGATCAAACTCAAAGGTCAAAAGCACCTCCAAAGTGAGATGACTAATACCTAGCTCTCGGATCGACAATAGATGCCTACAGCTAACCACAAACAACATCACTTCGACCTCATCTACCATGTCTTCTGCTAATGGAACTTCCTTGAGTGTGCTCATGTCCGGGAATCATGTTTGACCGAACTTGAGTTTAGACAGCCGCTCAAACCGGGCCTGATGCTCGGGAGTAGCAAACTCTATGTGATCTGTCTCAGGGGACTGCTCATGTGGATGCTTGTCAGCTTGCTTTTTCAACCTGGGAGACATGCTTGCGAGATTTGAAAAGAAATTTAATTAAGAGTACTCACAGGTTAATGTTGTTGAAATCCACAAGCCCGTGTGGATACACGGGGCATGAAAACCGCAAGGTCGCACGCTAAAAACTTACAAATACATCATTAAATATCTTTTAATTTCCTCCTAAGCATGTATACACCTTATAAATTGTAAAATGAAGCAACATTCACTGGTTTCATGGATTAAAATCATTAATTAATGAAAAAAAGAAGGAAAAAGGGTTTGCCGACAAATTGAAGATGTAGAACTTGGAATCGGCCGGAAAAATAAGTAAAAATTCTTCTAAAATGACGGTGTGAGGTTCGGAGAGAGTAATAATGCGCTCTCTCATTGATTAGGAGTATGAGAATGAAGAAACACAATGAGACTTTAAAGGAAACTCACACTTCTTAACGTTCTGTACATCCACACGGGAGTGTGAAAATTACCCACTCCCGTGTGGCTCCACAATAGAGCATCCACAGGGGAAGGCACACGCCCCTGTGCAATCTTGGGATAACACTAATTTACTCTGAATGCATCCACGTGGGTGTGTGGAAAATTCCCATGGCCGTGCGCCCTACCCACAGGGGCAGACGCACACCCCAGTGGCTTCTCTGTCCAATCGAGAAAATTCTCTAAGTGTTTCACATGCCCATGTAGAAATTCCACACGGGTGTGGATCCTTATTAGGCAATTCACAGGGGCAGACACATGCCCTTGTGTCTTCTCGGGATGGAGGAGAAATTCTCTGCAGAGAATCAGAAGAGCATGTGGAAATTACCCACACCCGTGTGTTTGTTGACAGAATTGTCCACAGGGGTGAGTCCACACCCCTATTCCATCTCTGGATGAGCTCTGAATGAAAACGCACGCCCGTGCAGAAATTCCAGATGGGTGTGTGTTTTCTCTAGACACTTAGAACACTTTGTAGGCTCTGAAGATAATTTTTGAGCACAAATATACACTCAAAGATTGCCTAACAATGCTATTTTAGCTAGAGAAAACACCAAAAACACGCTCAAACGACCAAGATTCTTCTCCACACACGATTAGGCACATGATAACACAACAATGTCCACGAGAAAATCACAGCAAAAGCATCTAAGAATCAAGACTCCAACACATAAAGCCTTATTCATGCAAACACTAAACTAAAAACTAGGAAAATAATAAAGACTTGAGTTGCCTCCTAAGAAGCATTTGTTTAACATCACTTAGCTTGATGTACCTTATCTTACCTCATGGGGGCTCATAGATGAAGGTTTCCCTCTTACCCATGACTTGAAAGCACGATGAATATAGTCTTTTGAAGGTAGAGGGAGAATTGTTTAGCTTGGTACCACTTAACAAGGGTTCGTTAACCTTGTTCTGTTCTTGTGCATTTCCAACAGCCTTGGGGTGTTTCTTGTGGCATCTCTTTGCCCACTTCATCTTCTGGAGCACCTTCTTCATAATTCCCGGAGTAGATGGTACTTTCTCCTCTAGAGCAAGCATCATTACTTCTTCATTCTCCACCTCTTGGTCTAGCAACCCCTCGTACTATTCCAGATTCAACATTTCTTGCACATATTAATCAATTATCTCATCATTAGTGTCATGAAAATATAGAGTATAATCAAAGTCAAGAGAATGTCGCATGGCTTCGGCGAGGCGATATGTGAGCTTATCATCTCCAACCCTCACTGTCAACTCCCCGCCGTCCATGTCGATTAATGCCTTGGAAGTGCACAAGAATGGGCTCCCAAGTATCAAAGGAACATTTACATCCTCATCGACGTCCAACACTACGAAGTCTACAGGAAATATATACTTGTCCATCTTGAAAAGTATGTCTTCAATGATGGCCCTCGGATGTGTCATTGTTCGGTCCACCAATTGCAATGTCATCCGAGTGGACCTAGGCTCTCCCAAGCCTAGCTTCTTGAAAAAGGTATATGGCATGATGTTGATACTAGCCCCAGAGTCCGCCAATGCCATTTCTTCACCCGTATTACCAATGTTGAATGGGATGATGAAGCTTCCGGGGTCTTTCTTCTTGTTTGGCATATTCTTTTGCAACACCACCAAACAAGAGGCATCTAAGATCACAGATGCACTCTCCTCCAACTTCCTCTTGTTGGTCAATAAATCTTTCAAGAACTTAGCATACTGAGGCATTTGAGACAACGCCTCCACAAAAGGAATATTGATGCGCAATTGCTTAAATAGACCCAAGAACTTCTTGTATTGCTCATCATTTTGGTCATTCTTCAATCTTGAAGGGTACAAAATTCCTGGCTTATAAGGTAGGGGTGCCACCTCCTTCTCCTTGTTTACTCTCTCCTTAACCACCACGAACTCGGGCACTTCAACATTGGTCTTCTCACTTGGAAACCTACCCTCAACCTCATGACCACTTCTCAAAGTGATCGCCTTCACATGTTCTCTCATATTAGTCTCGGTATTACTCGGTAGGCTTCCTTGTGGTCTCTCTGATAGAGACTTCATAATTTGGCCTACTTGATTCTCTAGATTATGTAATGAAGCGGTGCGGTTACAAAGTGTAGCTTCGACCGACTGAAACCGATTGTTCGATGTCTGCACAAATATGGTGAAAGCTTTCTCTAAATCATTCATCTGAGTCTCCAAACCTGAAACATGATTCTCCATGTTTAGGGCTTGTTGTTGTTGTTTGAAACTCGATGGTGATATGGCCTTCTGCTGCCCTTGGTGGTTACTGCACGAAATGTTGTGGTGGTTCCTCGAACCCAGATTGTAGGTGTTGCTATATGGATTACCTTGGTTCCTCATGGCATTACCTATAAAATCGACTTGCTCAACTAAAGATGCATCACCAAAAGAAATAGGGTAATCGGTTAGAGCATGTCCTCTTCCACAACCTGTGCAAGTAGTGATGGTCGCCAATCTATTAGAAGTTAGAAGGTTTAACTTCTTGCTCAATGATTCCACTTGGGCCACTAAAGAAGTGACTGCATCTATTTCGTGGAGTATGGCTACTTTCTTCCTTTCCCTAGCATTCCACTGGTACTTGTTTATGGCCATTTCCTCTACCAATTGTCGGGCTTCATCAGGGGTCTTATTCAACATTGTACCTCCTGCGATAGCATCTAGAAGCTTTCTTATACTTGTATTCAACCCATTGTAAAAAGTTTGAATGATCATCCAGTCGGAAACCGTGTTATGGACACCTCCATAATAGGTCCTTGAATAGCTCCCATGTCTCAAACAATGATTTGAGCTCTATCTGTATGAATGAGGATATCTCATTACAAAGCCTTGTTGACTTTCTTGGGAGAAGTATCTCGCAAGAAAGGCTTCGACCATTTCACAAACTTCCAAGATGTTCCCAATATGATTGTTTGGATCCTCATCGGCCAAACCATTGAACTGTGCTGACTGTTGAATCATTTGGATGAATGTCGGTTTCACCTCAAAGTTCGGAGCTATGATTGGGGGTTGCACAATACTTGATTGTGTGCCCAAAACTGAAGGTCTGGCATTGACAGAAAGTGTTCTCTGTTGCTCATTCTGTTCTGCCATATTATCTGACCCTTGACCTTCTACTTCAGCTCGGATTGATGGTTCTTGTATAGGTTCTTTTCCCCTTATACTAAGTGTACGCTCAAGCTCAGTATCTCCTTCCATAATTTGTGAAGGGTTCCCTCGGGTCGTAACCTAGAGCCGCAACCAAAAAGAAAAGAAAAAATCAGAATGATGATAGAATAAAAAAATATGAAACAGAATGAATGGTGAATAGCTAAAATATCAAAGTGCAAAGTATCTCTAAACGCCTACTCCCCATAATGGTGCCAAAAACATGACAATGCCCCTTGCGTGTGACCCCCACAATTACACGGGTTTGTTGAATTAATAAATCCCAGGCGAGTGGGTATCGTATCCACATGGGGTAGGGAATAAAAATACCAAGATTGCTATCTAACTAAGGGAAGATAGAATAATGATTTTGTTGATAAAATGTAATGAAAGTATGAATAAAAGAAACAAGAAAGGGAGAAGCACAAATAGATGAGAGGTAAGGTAATCGATAGAAGTGGGTACTCAGATATTGTTCCACCTAGGACAATTGCTTCAAGTTCAAAATCAACTATTATATCTCTTAATTGATACTTAATGAGTCATGGAAATCCCTAATCACACGGTCCCAAACCTAAGGTCAGCTGTGACTAACTCTACACTATGTCCAGGCGGAGAAATCGATTAATCTCAACACCTCACACTGTGTAGAGTTGCAAGACACTCTAGGGATTCCAAGTGATAAACCCTTTTCCAATGTATAGATCTATCCTTTTGGTCCACGCGAAAGACCCCTAGTCACAATTAAGCCATAGGTGCTAAAGTCACTTCAATGCTTCACACCGTTGCCTGTACAACTAAGCCCCAGTAGAGGTCATCCCTGAGCCCATTCACTCTACTATGACCGCAAAGAACTCTTGGAACGTGGAGGTATGATAAATCACATCGGAGGGGAAAGGGGACGCTCCGCTATCTCTCGACTCACCCTCTCGACACTCTCCAATCTTGTAATGTCTAACCCTCATGGTGTGTCAATCACTCACAAAGGTTACCAATATAGACTCTCAACCCTAGTGTCACTCTAAGGGAGAAATAATGTGACAAGGTCCCCTTGCGTATATCCCGTAAGTGCACGGGTTTGTCGAAGTAATAATCCCGGATGAGCGGGTATCGAATCCACAGGGAGTAGGAAATAAAAACACTTAATTCGCTTCTTAGCTATGTGAAAAATCAATAATGATAAGTGTGACAATGATTCAATTCTCACAAGTAAAATCAACAAGTAATAGAACATGAGTAAAGGAGAAGGTAAGGCAATCGATAAAGATGGGGTACTCGGATAATGCTCCGCCTAGGATGATTGCTTCCAGTGCAAGAACCCTCTATTATGCTTCCTAATCAATGCAATTGTGAGTCGTGGAAATCCTTCATTACATAGTCCCAAATCTAAGGTTAACTAAGCCTAACTCTATACATGTCCCAGAGGAGAAATCAAACAATCTCAACATCTCTCACTCGCATAGAGTTGCAATGAGCTCTGGGGATTCCAAGTGATAAATCTCTTCCTAATTATAGACCTAACCCTTTGGTCAAGGTGGAAGGTCCCTAACCAGGATTAAGCCCTAGATACTAAGATCACCTCAACGCTTAACTCCGTTGCACACACAACTAAGCCACAGCGGAAGTTCATCCCTTAGACCATTCACTCTATTATGGATGCAAAGAACTCGAGGAACGGAGGTAGAATCTATCACGTCGGAGGGGAAAGGGGACGATCCTGTACCTCTCGACTCACCCTCTCAACGCTCTCCAACCTAGCTTTGTCTAACACTCGTGGTGTGTCACTCACTCACAAGGTTACCAACAATAGCTCTCAACCCTATTGTCACTCTATGGGAAATGTTTATACAATCAAGCATTCAAGGTTGGAACTCACAATAAACATCAATTAATTGAAAGCATAATAAAGAAATTCAATGAAACAATTACATCCTAGGGTTCACAAATACCCAAGTACCCACTAGGGGTTTAGCTCTCCATGGAGCTAAGTACAATCAAAGAAATAGAATGTAAAAGTAATGAATCCATAAAGAAACCGCCTTGATGGTCGTGTCGATGGTCTTGTGAAGAGTCCTCTACTCGTCATAAAGGATCCTTTGTCCGGCCTAGGATACACCTCACCGGATCGATGCCGACGAAAGCTCTCCCAATAACATTCTTCCAAACGACACGCGATGTCGGAGCCATAGAACCTTTCCAAAATCCTAGCTAATATCCCTCAAAACCCTAGCCGAAGCTCTCTCTCAAGTTGGGGAAAAGATGGAGAAAAGAATGCTAAAATCGCGGCTGAATCAGCTTTAAATAGGGCTGGAGTCGGGCGACTACATGGGCGACTACGTGGATAATTTCCAAATGCCCGTGTGCACTTTCTGAATTCCTGTTTTCTCAGCCGGCTGTGAACAGTATTGCTACAGTACCTTGCTACATCATTGCTACAGTGCTTTGCTACAGTATTCGTCCTGAATAGCTTCCCGAGTCCATATTTTCATCGGGGTAACGCAAACAGGCCCATGTTCACTTTGTGGATCAATTACTTCTTTAATGATAGACAAGTTGGTGGAGCTCTTGTTCTATGTGCATAAGTTTGAATGCTCGAGTGTGATTGCCCTTGTGCCCCTCCAAATGGATGTGCCAACTAGAATACAAGGAGGTTGGCACACACTCTAGCATCCCACACCCGACCTATGTCTTCGCGTTTGACCCTTAGCAAGATTTCCTCCAAAATCGGTGCATTACGATCCACATTGGCTTCTTTCCTCCATACTCGGCCTCACAACCCTACCTGCACGAAATTAACATAAAAACACACATATTAATGTAAAAACCCGAGAAAAGTAATGCTCAACATAAGGAATGAACGCTTCACAATCATATCGCACAAACACTTATCATAATGCAACAAGCATTCAAGATTGATACTCAATTGAAGACATTAATTAAGGAAAATATAATAGAAGATTAATGAAACAAATACATCCTACGGTTCACAAATCCAAGTACCCACTAGGGGTTTAGCTCTTTGATTAGTGCTTGTGTGATATGAATGCGAAGCATTCTTTCCTTATGTTGAGCATTACTTTTCTCGGGTTTTTGCATTAATATGTGTGTTTTTATGTTACTTTTATGCAGGTAGGGTTGTGTAACCAATTATGAAGGAAAGAAGACAATGTGGATCACAATGCACCGATTTTGGAGGAAATCTTGCTAAGGTTCAAACGCGAAGATATAAGTCTGGTGCGAGATGCTAGAGTGTGTGCCAACCTGCCCGTATTTGAGTTTGCACAACCATCTGGAGGGGCACAAGGGCAGTCACACTCAAGCATTCCGACTTATGCACACAGAACAAGATCTCCATCAACTTATCCGTCATTGAAGAAGCAAAGAGATCCATGGCATAAACGTGTGCCCGTTTATGTTACCTCGATGAAAAGTGGATTCGGGAGTATTTTTGGTACAGTACTATAGCGAGAGTTCATCAGAAAGTCGAAAAATGACGATTTCAGAGAATCCACACGGGCGTGTGGAAATTATCCACGCCCGGTGTGGAAATTCCCTCGCGACGGGCTCGTGTACCGTCCCACGCCCGTGGAGTTGCCCCGATTCCAGCCTTATTTATAGACGATTCAGCCCGGATTTTGGTATTCTTTTCTCCATCTTTTCCCCAACTTGAATTTTCAGCGAGCTATGAACGATGAACAAGATCCCCTTGCTTATATCCCTAAGTCCACGGGTTTGTCCAAGTAATAATCCCGGGTGAGTGGGGGTCGAATCCACGAGTGAGTAGGGAGTA
>NW_024087245.1:0-13776 GCF_009730915.1 Dioscorea cayenensis subsp. rotundata
AAATATTTTTTTATTTTTAATTAATAAAAAAATTATGGTAAAAAAATTATTTTTGATATGAATCTTGTAATTTTATAAACATAAATCATGGATAAAATAAGCACTTAAAAAAATTGCATTTAAATTATTTACAACAAAACAAATAATATGTTTTGTGGCCAATGTTAATTTAATCTAATGGTAAAACACAAAAGTCTTGAGAGATTAGAAGAGAGTATATATTGTGGTTTTTTTATTTTGTCAATAAAAAAAAAGTTTTGTAATTAGGCATTGTTTAATTTGATTAATAATGATCAAACGTAAACCTTGCCAAGAGGTGTTTTATTCGTGAATTAAATTGGTAGGTTGGCGTGAATGAACTTAGGCGAGAAAATGCTGACATATTTTCATGTATTATTATTATATATAGCTCATTGTTTGCATTGATAAAACAAGTTCAAAGATTGGTGGAATTCAATAATTTCCTACTCTGTTTTTTAAATCATATATATAATTAATTATTTAACTATTTTTAAATAAAAACATATTGAATTTTCCTTTAGAGTATTGTAAATTAAAATAGAAATGCATTTGAGGTGGTGGAGGAAATTGAGACCAAGGTGAGAATGAAAGTGATAAATATAAATTGGCCATATTTTAAATTCGGGTTAATTTTTTAGGAGGTTATTTTACTTTGTTCTTATTGATTAACGAGTTAATTAGGTGATATGGAGCCTGAAAAATCTTAGTCAGCTACCCGTGATTCTTCAAAAGACTTGTGTGGACACTGTTAGAGGGCCCATATTCTTTAGGCCCATATTGTTTCAAAACATTCCTACTAAGACCATCTCCAACCCACAATCCCAAATTTCTATCCCAAATCCCAAATTTGGTCTTACTACAGGAAATTTTACTCCAACCACAAATCTCAAATTTTATCCCAAAAAAGAATATTCTTATGATATTCTTTTCATATATTATTTTATTATTATTTAATGAAGATATTTGAAATTAATCATTTTAACAATAAATTAATTAAACATTAATTACAATTTATAAATAATTTATTAAAAATATAACTTAAAATTTGAATATTGTACAACTATATTGTTTAATTTATTATTTAATTTATTATATATTAATAATTATCAATTTTAGTTATTAATTAAATAAGTGGAAATTGCCAAAAACACCTTATAAGTTTGCAATATTGCCAAAAACACCCCGTTAGTTTTGCACTCCTCAAAAACCCCTTCCTTTTGAATACTATGATTTTTTTAAACCCCCAAACATCTAATAGTGATTGATAGAGTTAATTTAGAATTTTTTTGGACGAAATTGTCCCTGCGTGGGAAGTTGTGGCAAGTGTGATGATGGGTTTGACTATAATGCCCTGGGTGCATGATGAGTTTCTATTTAAAAATGAAGCTTCAATTTAAAAAAATATGAGGTATGAGGTTCTGTTTAAAAAATGAGTTTCCTGTTTAAAAATGAGTTTTCTATTTAAAAATGAGTTTTTTTGTTTAAAAAAATGAGTTTTCGTTTAAGAAATGAGTTTTCTCGTTTAAAAAAATGAGGTCTCCGTTTAAGAAATGAGTTTTTCGTTTAAGAAATGAGGTTTTTTTGTTTAAAAAAATGATGTCTCTGTTTAAGAAATGAGTTTTTTGTGGTGTATTTATCACCCCCAAAATCTCTTTATTGCAGTTGGGTTGGGCCAGTGAGACAAAAGCATCGCGGCTCACAATCACGATCACGTTGCATGAAAAATGGGATTTCAAGTTCGAGAGAAAAGGTGCAACCTTTTCGATGCCTTCGCTCGACGACGAGGAGCATGCGGTCTTCCCCGAGGTCGACGGCGAAGAAGATGAAAGAGATGAGGTCGACGACGGGGAAGGCGATAAAGGCGAAGACGAAGGCGGGCGAGATCGAACCCCTCATCGACGCCGCTTCCTCCCTCCGTTCATCAGCGACTTAGGCACCATGGATCGAAACCCCGAATGATCCCCTAACCCCAACGCCCGATAAAGATTTCTCCTTTAAGACCCCACACGAGCATCGCCACCTTTCGAGATCGCTCGCCCGGATCTCGGAGCTCGAGACTCAAGCATTGCACGAGATCAGCGACGATGAGATACTCAATGTCCCCTACTCAATGAGGGTCTCTGTTTAAAAAAATAAGCTCTGCTTTAAGAAATGAGTTCTCTGTTTATATGCTTGTTTGTCATTGTTTAACTATCGATGTTTACATGTTTAATATATTGCGCTTTACGTTTAAAAAGTGCTTAAATATCGTTGTTTCTATTTAAATATGTACGAGTGACCAAGATTAATTGGTTTTTTTATATCCGGGATTAATTTATCACGTAAATATTTGTTTTTCCTGTTTAAATATTAATGTTTTTGTTTAAAAATGAGTTTTATGTTTAAAAAAATGAGATTTTCGTTTAAGAAATGAGTTTTTACGTTTAAGAAATGAGATTGCTTAAGAAATGAACTCTCCATTTAAGAAATGAATTCTCTGTTTAAGAAATGAGTTCTACTGTTTAAAAAATGAGCTCTCTGCTTAAGAAATGAGTACATCATGAAAAAGAAATGCAAAAAGAATGAAAAAATGTATGCAAAAAGGTTTAAAGAGCAATGATGGAATTTCATAATCGCGGGGTAAAAGGAAGTGAAACAATAAAGGAAGGGTTATGCAGGGTATGCAAAACTCACGGTAATCGTTTGGGAAGTTTTGAAATTATCGAGGGGTAAACAGTAATTTTCCCATTAAATAATAATTATTATTGATTATTAATTAATTACACACAAATTAATATTATAAATAAATACTTATAATTATATTAATGAAATAATAATTTTATATATTTCATTACAATAATAAAAACAATAAAAATATAAAAATATAATTAAAAAATAAAAAATAATGTGGGACCCCAAATTTGGGGTTGCAATAGTGTGACCCCAAATTTGGGGTTGCACTATTGCAAAACCCAAATTTGGGGTGGGATTTGGGTGTGGGTTGGAGTACTCTACACCCAAATCCCATCCCAAATTTGGGATTTGGGTGTAAGGTTGGAGATGGTCTAAAGGTTTAGTACCACATTGCCTAGCTACAAGAAATTCATCCACTTTATATATAGTACTATTCATTATCTTTTAACCTTGCTTTTAGTGGTTATGGTCTCTACTGCAGCAGGGGCAGTGCGAATTTAAGGGGTTTGGATTCGAAATTAGCTTAGAAATTCGAACTCACGTAGGGGCGTAGATGCGGACACCGAATGCACCCGGATTTATTAGGGTGCGATCGCGCATAGGTTTTTACCTTTTTGCAAAAAGGAGGCGAAATTGTTCTTAAGGACAGTGTTCTTGCACGCCTCGGCTCCTCGTCATCCCTGCTCTCTGTTTCGCTCCAACATTAAATCATAATTTCCAACAGACACTCCATCGTTTTCCTCACTCCTCTGAACACATTTAGAGTTAGAGATTGCCAGTTTAAAAAAATCTAATAATAATAATAGATGATTCATTCATTCGGGGATCATCCTCGGAGCTTGTATCATGGTCGGGTTAGCATTCATGATCTATATAATCAGGCGGCGTTCGAGTTTGTGAAGAATGAGACAGAGCATGAGAATGCTGGCAAATCATAATGAATCAAGACGATTTTATTGCAGGATGCTAATTTAAGTTGACATTTTCTTAAGATATTAGATAATTTTTGGTTTTTATATGATATAAATCAAGCTTCTATGATTAAAAATTTTTGAATTGGGCTTGCATGCTAGGATTCTGACTAAGTTATGCATTTATAATTTATTTAAATATTTAAAAGGAAAAATTATTTAATTTGGTTGTTGAACTAATGAAAACAATAATCATTGCTTTCTAAATTTATATCTATTTTTCAAAATTCTAGTATAAACAAATTAATTAGTTGTACTTACTATGTGTTTGGATTACCGTGATGTGAATGAGGGGTAATAAGGTAATGAAGAGGGGAAATGAATAAATAGGGGATGGTAATGAAAAAAAGTGTTTGATTGGAGATGTAATTCATTAAGAATGAGTAAAAAGTGAAGTTATGCTAAAATTACCCTTTTTACCCCTCGTCATAAAAAAATGATATTTATTTCAAATAATTATTATTTATAAAATAATTAAAAAAATAATTAATGTTTAATTAAAAATTAATTTTTAAACAACTATTAATTTCATTTTGTACATAAAATTTTTAATTTTTATATTATGATTACTAGTTGAACTAAATAAAAATACTTAGGTCCCATGCATACAAATTTTTAAGTAACATTTTTAATTTTTTTATAATTATTTATTAATTTTTATGTTATGATTACTAATTTTTATATTTTAGGACGCAAAAATTGATCCGAATTATGCTCCGAATTTGTTAAATTGAAGATCCTCCAAAAAAAATCACAAACGAAAGACCTCCATGGGTCTAAAACTTTTGGGGTTTTCCACAAAGTTCTATTCAAAATAATAAGATGCACCATACTAGTAACAACATCAAACAAAAAGCAATTCTTTCCTATACTCATCTTCTCATGCTAACACTTGCCTATCAAATGGATAAATCTACTAAGAAAGGACATCAATATGCATACAAACAAATGGAAAAGAATTAAATAGATCCATAACAATGCACATTCATTGATATCTTCTACATAAATACAAAAAATTAAAAAGTTTTCTTGATGAACAATAAAATATAGACAAAATACATGCAATTATATAATAATGCACATTCATTTTATAGAGTTTTTTTTTGCTAGTTGTTTACCTTCCAGTGAATTGAACCGTAGTATATTTATTGTCAATTCTAGAAGTTCCTTCAAACATCTGAATGTAAAAGTAATAGTTTTGTGTTCCTGTTTTTATTGGAAGATATTGAAGTCTGCAGGGGATTTCTACTCGGGGTTTTGTTAGTCTCGCCGGAGATTTCTGCTAGGGTTTTGTTTTTGTTTTGCGATTTTCGTCTCAGATACACTATCAAAAAGTTTTTTCGATTGTTATAATTTGTGTAATATTTATAATGTACATTTCCCCTTTCATTTGATATGGTTGCAGTTTTACAAATGAGGTTGACGTTTAAGAAATGAGATGTTACATTTTAAGTTTTGTTGTCTCTGCTTAAGTATTCTCGCCTCTGCTTAATAAGTCGGGTCTCTGCTTAACATTTGATATATCTGCTTAATAACCGAGAGGTTACCGCTTAAAACCTTAAATTTGCGCTAAACTTTTTGTGAATGTGTTGTTATTGTCACAGTCGGTGATTATGGCGGTCAACCTAGTTAATGGGCGATGCTATTTGACACCCCAGTAGTGGAGACTTTAGCCGAATTGAAAAAAATAACACGACCCCTCGACACTCGGGAGATTATCTCGACGGACACCGCTTGCGCTGCTCATCGAAATGGAAGCTATATACCAAGAGAGGGCCCTTCTTGATTCTCTTTTGCAAAGGTACGATGGTCGCATTCAATAAATTCGGGATCGGGGAAAGCCTCGCTGAGTTTCGCACCTCAAGATGTGGCCCCTCGCTCTTGGTCTCACGTCATGCGATGACGACGCAGTTGGTCTTTCGTAAGAAGAAAACCCGTCGCCGTCAAGGAGGTATCTATCAAAAACCTACGAGAGACAGAGACTCCATCAAGAGCACTCGGGTGCAACTTGTTCGACTGAGCCGGAGAAGAAGATAATTTTTGTCAAACTCCCGATGGCTACCTCATGGGTACGATCCCTCTTCCCAAATACGCCATGCTTTCGGGTTCCGAATCGGATCATTGATTATGTCGATGATCTACCGCCCATGGGGCGATACTGCATAGGGCGCAGCGACGCACAAGTGGCTTATGGAGGATATTCCACAAGCAGCCGCTCGAGTGCAAGATAGATGCGCCGGGAAGAAGACCAACATAGGGTATATTAAGATAGACGCACAAGTGGCTTAACGTCTGGTTTTACGAGCTGACCGGAATGGGGAAGAAAGTCTGTTTTGGCAAGATCCGAAGGATGCTGTGCTACGGTGAAAGTACTACCTGAAGCAAGTGACAGTAGAAACCAAATTTTCATCATCGTCGATGGAAAAGAGGTAATAAATCATGGACAATGTTTAACATAAGTCTTTAATGTTTAAACATTTTATTTCGCTTAACTTTTAGTATTTACCGCTTTAACTCATATTCATACTGGTTTAAATATTTTTGTTCACCGCTTTAATTATATTCTATAACGTTTAAATATATAAACACTACTGCTTTAAATATAGTTTTTTTATAGTTTAAAATGAATGATTTCACTCGAAATTGTTTGGTTTACATATGTTAGTTTCCGAAATGGTTCCTACGAATGTCGAAGAAGAAATATTTGTTGGGGCTAAACCGACGTGACGGATGCTATCGCTCCCGAACTACTGCTCAAGGCGTGATGAGAGGGCGACTCTATCGGCAGCCCGGACGCCTGCTCTCCTACTTCCATCCCCACCACGCAGCGACGCATTCCTCGACTACGAAAAAGCCCTCCCCTACCCCTGCAGATTGCAGACAACCCCCTACCACGACAACGACGCCCCCGATTGTGGCAGCCCTCGACCATGGCAGCCCCCCACCGTGGAAAAATCTCCCACCAGTGACATTAGGCGAAAATGTCACCGCAACTCTTATACTGTGCATGCCGATATTGACGACCGAGTTTCTCGCTTGTCGCTCGTGTTGAGGCATCGGAAGGGACGTTACAACCTATCGCGCCATCCCTCCAAAGAACTCGAGCATCCGAGACGAATGAGGCGTCGTGAATTTGACCCGACGACGACATCATCGGGGAAGGTCATTCCAAGGCGCCACATTCGAAGAGACTTGCGAAAAGAGGAGAACAATATCGCCTCTCGTCTCACCGCGCGTACCGACGATGAAACAATAGTAACATCATCGATGGGCCGATGCTCTATCGAGATCGCCGCCATTGATGACATGGCCATGACGGTGGAGGACATCGTCGATGATGTGGCCGCTGCCGCGGTCCGAGAAGGTCGCCAACTCTCTTCTTAATGAATCGACGGACCCGTGGAACCCGGCTGTCGAGATCGGCATCAAAGATGGACACAATCTTGCGGATCAAGAACAAGTTAGGGGTGTGTCTCCCGATGATGCTCGTCATCGTGGCCACTGTTGAGAAGATCGTTGAATCTGCAGCGGGTCGCGTGGCGGTGGTCGACAAAGCATCGCATCTGCGAGACACAATCCCACCACGACAAGAACCATGTAAGGATGTGTCGCGGTTGATGTTGTTGCCGTCGCTCCCAAGATCGAAGCCAGACACAATCCCACAACAAGAACAACCATGTAAGGATGTGTCTGTAGTTGATGCTGTCGCCATCGTCCCCGCATCAAAGGAAGATGATGCTGAAAACCCCGACCGAGCAACGAGAGAGATGATCAAGGCCAATCAACAATGGTACCCGAAGGCTCGGAAAGCTTTTGTTCCGAAGAAGAAGAAATGGGTTGGCCTGTCGCGTCTTAACAAATATGAGCAGGAGTTGATGAGGATCTTCCTCAACTGCTCTATGGACGGGTAAGTTTAAAATTTTTATGATATTGTTTAAAGGTTTTGTTATAGTGTTTAACGATTTTCTAATAGTGTTTAATGCCTTTATGTTATCATTTAATTTGTCTACTTAACGTTTAATTATATATAATATCATTTAAATATTTACAATATGGTCTTATTATATCTGTTATCGTTTAACCTCGAAAGACTGCGTGGTGGAAGAATGACGTTGTCAGCACCACACGCGACAAATTATACACGCTGCTTGAGGGGAAGGAGATGGTCATTGATGATGTGATGGACGCTTTCGTATGCATAATACAAAAGTCGCTGAGCAAAGAGCCATATCCTTACAAGAAGCGCCGCCTCCATCACTGCACCTCTTATACTGCTTTTGTACGCCAAAGCGGGGACGACGCATCATGAAACAATTATGGCTATGGTCGGGGATGTCGCTCAAGAACCGCATGAAGTTCAAATTGTCATCCTCCCGAGTAATCATGAATGGCCACTTCCATGTCGCCGTCTGGACAATGATAAACAAGAATACATGCATTATTCTTCATGTCCGGGTACGATAAGGGACGCGTTGGACATGGTAAGTTCTTTAATTATGTCCGATTAATATCTGCTTTGGTATTTAATCGAGTATTCTAATCTCGACTTGCATATCTCGACAATAGAATCTATTCGACACTTGTGTCGATATGGAGTTCCAGCGAGTCGGCGCGACTGAAAAGTACCCGCCGTCCGACGACAAGGAAAACCCCCACGCCAAAACAAGGAAGCGCCGATCGCAGCAGCTCACGCCATGCGGTTTATCGAGCAATTACTTTGGGGTGAGAAGTTACGGCTACCGCAGCATGCATCGTCCTCACCCGGATTAAGGTATGTTACCCGCGATACTAAGGAGGGAGGGCGAAATGTCGTCCACGACAAAGGTGTCGCTACAAGCGGTTAAATTTTTGTTTTTCAAGAACGTGGTCCCGTGATATCTCAATGTCAATTTTGTTTTCGAATGTAAACCTCGACAAATTCAATTCATTGTTTTTGTTTTCGAAGAACATGACTTGTATATCTAAATGTAATTTTTGTTTGTTTTGAATTGTAAAGGTGTTAAATTCCATCTGGCCATTTCATTGTTTAATTCTACGCTCTAATTGTGTACATTTTCACTTTCATTGTTTAAATATACCATATATCGCTTTAAAACATCGCTTGAAAATATTTCAAATTACAGCAGTATCCGCTTAAAATAACAATGTCTCTCGCTTAAATACATTCAATTGGCTGAAAGAGTAAGAGTTTAAATATGGAAAGTCGCCCATCAATACACCATGTTTCCCCGCTCATCGCTCGGCTTTATTTACAATGCCTAGCGCAGCGACGCTCCCACTCGCGAGATCGCCGATCGAGACCGGATCCATGGCACGGCCGTAATGTAACCTCGCTGGATCGCGCAAGCTTTCGCGACTCGATCCTCTTTCGCTCTAGGCCGCCCAGTCGCTTTCTCGGCACAAAGCGTCGAAACGAAGCTCACGATTTCCGTCCCAAGGCGTCCGCCATCGCCGTATGGAATATCAGCTCCCTTTGTACGCCATTTGTAATTGTCGACGGTGAGCACCCAGCTAATAAATCGATGTACGCTGGTGTCCGATCGCATTATTGATGCGCAAGCGTTTGCGAGGGATACCATAAACTCTGCCACCTTCGACACGAACAAGTTCTCGATGGCGGAGGTTCACGTAGTTGCCGCGACTCGGTCGATCATTTCATAACGATCATGACACAACGACCAACACGAAGATTTCGGCTGCCTCAACAATGATCTATACCTGGAATGTACGTCGTGCATAAGTAGGTCTCCATTTGTTCGCTGCTGTCACGGCTACATAACACGCCCATCAACTTGAACTCGGCAAATAAGGTTAAACAAAGACAAATTGATGGTTAAATAATTGCGTAAACATGTTTGAACATTATCGTAAATATTTAAATGAAAGGATTAATATTTAAAGTCGATAAGTGTAATTAAACAAAGATCGAGAATGTCTAAAGGGTAACACTAAATGTTAAGTGTAAACCAAACATTCGCAGCATCTTACGGAGCTCGACCATTTTGGCCACCGGTAGAATGATGAGCTTCCTTGATCCAAGCATCGAACGACTCGCTGACGCTTTGAATACATCTCACCCCAACGATCACCTCACAGAGTGATAATTCCCACCAATGTGCCATATCCGATGATTAATCACCCAGCTGATGAGCTTCGAGGCTGCTGCAGCTCTGCATTCACTCAGATCATCGAAATCTTTAGCCATGGATGCCCACGCAATGCGGAAGCATATGACTCGACATTCCTCCCTCAACGCCTTCCCAAGTCCGACATCGCTTTCATAAAATTGGCCTCCAAAACGTCGAAGACAAGATGCATGTGGCTGATTTCAAGGGAAGACTCGCGAATCTGCGCCACAAAGCCCCTTGACCGTCCGACACGAATGTAATTATCTCATGATAATTCCATCCTCGTATAAGGCATCGCCTAACTTAGATACGAACCAAGTCCAATTGCTAGCTCGCCTCGCTGGCTCGACTCATACCGAAGCGCGACGTGGAAAAACCACTTTGTTATCTTTCCCTGGCACCCAAGGAGTGTACCCCAATATTTTCCCTGTGAGGCGCACTATTAAGAAACAGCAGCACGGGCCCTGCAAGCCTCTCAATCCTACAATACACGCATGAAAGAAAAGAACGCACGCTTAAAACGTATCACCGCCTCCTTCTCACGATCGCAAAGCCGCCGGATTGTCTCCGCCACCTTATCCACATACCAGCAAACAGAGGACTGGAGATCGCCATCGCACTGAGGACCACCCGCATGCTCTTTTCCCCAACCAAGCCTACTGGTATGGTATGTGGACACCATGTTCCCGCAACACGCCCTTCGAACGTCGATGGCTCGCACAAGCGACGGTCCTCGAGTCTCAATCACTCGCGCTAACCCATTTCGACGCCGACGCGACGCCAACCTACGCCACCACCGCAAGTGTCGATGCACGGGTTGATTGTCTTTGATCTCGAAAGTATTTTGCTATACTCTTCGACGCATGCAGGCGCCTAAACGACAACCATCTACAAGATTCCACAAATTCCACGTCACGGATGTTTTTCGCTCTTACGAATTTGAAGTCAAAATTCCTTTTCTGATCGCATTTTGACGTCAAGTGACATCCCTCGAAATGTGCGCACCGCCAAAACGTTGTCCAATATCCAACGACAAAGACTGTAACGATCCGACGAGGAAGGAAGACATCCCACTGCCAGTGGTCACCATGCGGGATGAATCGAGCACCTCAACCCGAATTCCTCGCCAACACTTTCACTCAAATGAAAAAGATCAATACGTTAAGTGGAGAATATAATGCTTAGAGTATACCCATAATATTTAAACGTTAAAATTAAATACTTGCAAGGTCAACTAATAACGAAACGATCTAGCTGCAAGATGTTAACTAGTGACTGACATATTTAAACACTAAATTTCCACCCCGCTATAACCCGAACAATTAAAAGCAGTAAGGAACTTTACAACTGAGTAAAATCATTTTCATTAGGATTCGCAACGCACATTTGCTCCTCGACGACAAGATCAACCACAAAGACATTCAAGATGCAGCCACGACGCTGACATCCGACTGAAGTCAACGCTGCTTATTGGGCAAACTGCTTTTATATCCATCTCGGTGTGATGAATCTTAACCTCGATAATAGAAACTTCGGGACCCCATCAGCCACAAATCTCGCCTAACACCAACTCCCCAAGAAGTCTCGAGGCGCGAACATTAGCCCTCTTCCTCCCCTGCTGAATCTAGTAATACCACAAAAACTTCCATAATATATTGCCGAAAACCAAATCGCATAAAACCAAAATGAAATGAAGAACAAACAAATGTCAAGAAGAAGAAGAAGTTAAGAAGTAAACAACAAACGCTACCGGACAGGGTAAACAAAAGTGCATATATATATATATATATATATATATATTACGGCTCGCTGGATGGGCTGATGCGCGTATTGGTACAGGACCAGACGTGATGCGTGATCGGACGTGCATTTTCTTCTCCCCTCCATCCCCAAGGGCAGTAAAAATAGTAGCGCCACCTGCCGCTGACGAAGACATACTGGTCATCGCCGGCTACGAGTATATCTGCTTTAAACGTCATGCTTTTTATGTTTAAACGGATACGTGTTAGTGTTTAACATAACGACACGGCTTAAATAAAGTCTATATCATGTAAACTACTACGTATACCTTGTGTGTAAAGTTATTTGTAACCTGCTTAAATATATGTTACCTGCTAAATTGATATGCCAACGACATCGCGTCAAGACGTGCATCTCCGGCCTGCTTTCACATTCGTGCTTTACGTCTTACACACCGTTGTTTACTCTATTGTTTTACATGACGTTTCTTTGCTTTCCATACATTGTTTTACTTAGGTCTCTGCTTAAATTTCGTAAGCTCACATTCAAATAAGCTTCTTGCTGTTTTATTTATAAAAGATTTACAAGATTTATGACAACATTTACAACATCCTCTGGACTTTCGACCACTCACTGACCGACCGTCGGATAATCGAAACAAGTGTTCAGACATTCAACGCTTCACACTGGCCGTGACAACACGCCAAGATCAATCCTCGAACCGCATAGACAGTGTATCAACATTAGGTTGGAACAAACACATTCATGAAAACGACTATTAATCAATCGTGTCAGCTGGCCTGACTTAAGCAAAGATCCCGAGCAGTTGTAAACACGTAATAGTAACAGTTGCACACCCGATCGTAATTTTCTTTGGGTAAATCGGTAACAGAAAAGTCTCTGCCGACAAATTATCAACCTGCCTTTAAAGGACGTTTCCCCGATCTCCCTCCTGTAGAGAATCCTCCAATCGCGTAAATAACGCGAAAACTCTTCTTCACTAAGCTCTCAAACGCTCGCTTAACTGGCACACTCACTATCCAATCACGTTATCCTCCCGATTCGTGCAATTATGCGAGCATTTCAGTCAAGGTGAAAAAGATAGTTTAACTTGTTGCGTGATCACAGGGCTTAAACGATTCTCAAGAGCAAGGGTATGAAGGTCTCACTGCAAACATCCTTTCTCTCGTGACAGAGCCATTGGGTCTGGGCACGGGAAGCAGAGAGGACGAGGATCGCATTTCGAGGAGCAGTGGTCGGCCCATGCCGACGTGGCTTCTTCCTCGGTTATTTACGGTGTGAAGTCCACAAGCAGTGCGCATCTCTTCACATCCGAGAGTTAAACGCACAAATGTCGACATCGATCGACGACAACGGTCGTGTGTTCTGGATGTTATAGTTGGTCGCGCATAAGCACTAATGCCGCCATTAATTCTTACGCACGCTGATGGACACCCGCACACTGCCTCGCGCCTGCACACCGCCAACAATTCGTATCATCTATCTCCGCTTTACTGCAGAGAGTTCTGAGAAATTACACGCCATTAATAGTTATGGGCTATGTAAAGACACTGTTTAAACCCGAGACGGCAAGTATTAAAACCTAATATGACAATTATTAAACATATTAGTAAATTTATTTAAACGGACACGATAGAAATAGCTAAACATTATTTAAAACATATACAAACTAGATAACCATAAACGAGAGCGGAACTTTGCCAACGCACGAATCCTCGTGCGTCATGATCGCTCTGCTCGGCCGTCATCACAACTTCGCGGACCACATAAACGAGTAGATCTGATCAAACGGCACACGCTTCCTCGGCCTCTTCGACAATAAAACGACTTACACCACTCAGGACGGCGAATTCTGACCAAACTCCGATGGAAATCAATTTCACTTTTCCGCTTTGAGAAACCGACGTAGCATATTTCGCACGAGCAACGGCGGTATACAACAATGTCATGTGAATGCAACTCCTAGGCAGCATTTCATCGTAAACGAAGCAGTAGCTCCTTCAAAAGGTTGAACATGATGTGATTTCGGGCGCTTTTCTTTCCCACCATTTTCAAGGCCAAAAATGGATTTCACAACACTGACCCACCTCTTGCTTTCAACCATAAGTAGAGCCAAGTTAAACACTAACTGGAAAGCTACCGCCTCAGAAAGCGCTTTGAGAGTGGTGGGAAGTTTTGAAAATTACTGGCATTTCTAATGTGAATTTTCCTTATTTATATTA